>NW_027441558.1:7500-10000 GCF_964195595.1 Calonectris borealis
ACCCTGGCGCGGCCCCGACGGGACGAGGCTCCGCCCAGCGGGCGCTCCGGGAGCGGGGAGCTTCGGAGCGCTCCCCGAGTCTCGATTTAGGGGGACGAAGGCCCTTGGGCCGACGGCGCCGGGCGGCGGCGAACCGCTTCCCCGGCCCGAGGCCGCGCGCGGGCCTGCGAGGCACCCCAGCCGCGCCGCTGCGGCCGCCGCCTCCCCACCCCGGGGAGGGGGGGGGAGGGGGGGCGGCCCAGCCGGCGATTGATCGTCAAGCGACGCTCAGACAGGCGTAGCCCCGGGAGGAACCCGGGGCCGCAAGTGCGTTCGAAGTGTCGATGATCAATGTGTCCTGCAATTCACATTAATTCTCGCAGCTAGCTGCGTTCTTCATCGACGCACGAGCCGAGTGATCCACCGCTAAGAGTTGTCTGCCTTTCGGCACCGCCCCGCGCGCGCGGGGGGGCCGGGACCGCTCGCCAGCAGCGGCCCCTCTCGGAGGACGGCCCACCGCCCGCCCGCCCGCCGGCCCGCCCCCCCCGCCCGCGCGGAGGGGGCCGCGGCGCGGCGCCACGGGCCGCGGCGGAGAGGCCTCGCCTCGCCTGACCGTACGAGCACACCCAGCGGAAGGGAAAAAGGGAACGGGAAAAAACCCCGAACGGCAAGGGCGGGGAGCCCGCGCTCCCGACTCGACCCACAGCGGGCAGACGCCCCTTGCGCGTTTCGGAGGCGGCCCAGGCGCCCGGGCTCGGCCCGGCCTCCGCACGGAGGCGGCGACGCGCCCGGCCGCGCCGCCCGCCCGCCTCGCTCGGGACAACGGATGCTGCTGCCGGGCGGCAGCAGCGGGGCGCCCCGCCGGACCCCCGCGCGCGCGCGCCTCCGCCCACAACCTGCGCCGCGCTACGACAGCCGGCTCCCCTTCCCGCGGCTCGCCCCGCCGGCGCCTCCGCGGCTCCGCCGCCGGCCGCGCCGGAGGCGGCGACCGCCGGAGCCCGAGCCGGCGACGCGGCACGCCGCCCGCGGCCCGCCGGACGGCGCCCGCCGCCGCGCCGGCGCGGCCGCCCGCCCGGAACCGCCGCCGCCGCCGCCCCCCGCCTCGGCCCCCTTCCGCGGGCACGCGCCAGGCGACGAGGCGGACGGCGCTAAGGCGGGGGCGGCGCCCGCTCTCCCCGTTTCCACGCGGAGACCGGGAGTGGGACGCCCCCGCCCGCGCGCCCGCCCGCCCGGCGCGGCCGGGAAGGGCGGCGGGGAAGCGACGGGCGGGGCCCGGGCCGGGACAGCCGCGGCCGGCGGCGGGCGCCCTCCGGCCGGCCGACACGCCGAGCGGCGCCGCCGCCGCTCGGCCGGGGTGCCGCCCTCGCCGGCGGCCGGCGGCGCGGGACCGCCGAGCGCTCGCCGGGGGGCGAGGGGGAGGGAGCGGAGCGCAGCGCGCCGCAGCGCTGCGACGGGGCGGGGCGCGGCGGCCCGGCGGCCGCCGGGCGAGCCCCCGCCGCGGGGGCTCGCCGCCCCCTCGGCGGAGAGCCCGCGCTCCCGCCGGGGGGGGTCCACCCGTTTCGAGGCAGGCGGGCCGGCCGCGGCCGACCGCGCCGCGGTCTCCTCCGCCGAGACCGGACCGCGGAGAGGGGGGGGCAGCGGGACCCCTCCCCGGCACGGCTGCCCGCGCGACGGGCACGGGCGGCGCCCAGCCAGGGGCTCTGCGGGAGCGACTCCCGCCCCTGGAGGCGCCACCGCCCGGCCGCCCCGCGGGTCGCATCGAGCCGCCCGCGTCTTTAAACCGCCGCCCGGCTCCGCGGCCTTCGACCCCCGGCGCTCGCCGAGGGAGGGCCGCCGAGGCGCGGACGCTAGGTACCTGGCCCTGGGGTGAGGGAAACGACCTGCAGGCCCCGCGGGGGTGCCTCCCCCGCTGCCGCCCTCGGGGGAGCGTCCGCCCGCGGGGGCGCGCCCGACGTCCGCCGCCACCGCCTCGTCCTCCTGCCCGGGGCCCGGGGTTTCCCTCAGTAGCCCGGCGCTGCGCCCGGGAGGAGAGCCGTGGCTCGGGCCGCCCGCCGGCGCGGGACGCGACCCGGCAAGGGCCTCGCCCGCCCAAGGCGGCGTCGGCGGCGGAGCCCCCCGCCCCGAGCTCCCCCCCCCCGCACCGCGGGGGTGGGGGAGGGGAGAGGCGGGGGGGCGCCGCCGAAGGCGCCGCCCGGCGCCGCGCGCCACGCCCGGAACGCCCGGAGGCCTCGCCCTGCGCGGCCGGCCGGCCGGGCGGGCCGCTCCGCAGCGGCCCGCCCCGGTGCGGGGAGGGTCGGGGGAGCCGCCCCCCCCGACCCCGAAGGCCCTCTTGCTCTCTCGCACGCTCGCGCCTGCCGCCCCGTCGTCGCCGCTCGCCGCTCCCTCCCGGCTGCCCGCGCGGGCTCGGCCGGCGGGGGCTCGTCGCACCCCGCGCCGGCAGCCCCCGCTTCTCGCGCGCTGCCGCCCGCGCTCCGAGACCGGGGGGGGCGCCCTCTTCGCCCCGGGGGCCGCGTCCCCCGCC
>NW_027441558.1:15000-20000 GCF_964195595.1 Calonectris borealis
CCCGTCACCGGGCCCGCCTGACACCACCAGCTGCCCGCGGAGGGCTCGCACCGGTGAAAACGGGACGCCGCCGCCCCGCCTGCGCCGTCAGTTGGGCCCTCGGGGGGCCGGGGGGGGAAGCCGCGGCAGGCTCGGCACCCCCCGGCCGTCTGCGTTCGGCTGGCCGGGAGCCGGCCGCCGCTCTCTCCGCCCGCTTCGCGGGCTCCAGCTTAAGGCTGGCACAAAGGGACGAGGTGCCGCCAACCTCGGTCGTCCCACCAACCGGGCCCTCTGGAGCCGGGAGTAAGCCGCGGCAGGCTCGACGCCCCCCGGCCGTCTGCCTCCGGCAGTGACCTTCACCATCACTGGGCCCCGGCTGGGTGCGTTCGAGTCTTTGCCCTGCCCTGCGGGATCCGGCCTTATGCCTCGTGCCGGTCGGCAACGGCCGCCGGAGCCGGCCGCCGGCTCCGGCTCTCCGCAGCTCCCGACCCCTCGGACACGCTGGGCTGGCTTGTCGGGCAAGCGCTGGGAGATGGCCGGACCGAAGAGACTGGAAGCTGGGCCGGACCACCGAGGGAACCGCCACGACGGCCGCCGAGCACCCCACTTTGCTGGCAGAACCGCGGGCCTTGCAGCCGCTGACGAGCGCTGCTCTGGAGACGAGTCACGGCTCGCTCCTATAGTACGGACCGGCACGTCCCCGCCGCCGGCAAGCTCCAAGAGCGGCGCCTCTGCGCACCGGGGAGGCGCGCCAACCACGCCGACTTTTACGATGACGTAACTGGAGGCAGCGAAAAACAGCGACCCCTTCGGCAGCTCCGACGAAGCAGCGGGGACAACACGTCTACCCCTCGGCCCCGGCAAGGCGACCAAGTCCCGCCGGAGCCGGGTAGACTTGGCCGCCCTTATCGCCGGACGCTACGCAACCAACAACCCGCGGTCGCCGGGTACCGCAGGCGGCCCCACGGGCTCCGAAAAGGGGTAGACCTGACGGCCGCCGCCGAGCCCGGAGCCGGGTAGACCTGACGGCCGCCGCCGGCCCCGGAGCCGGGTAGACCTGACGGCCGCCGGCGGCCCCGGAGCCGGGTAGACCTGACGGCCGCCGGCGGCCCCGGAGCCGGGTAGACCTGACGGCCGCCGGCGGCCCCGGAGCCGGGTAGACCTGACGGCCGCCGGCGGCCCCGGAGCCGGGTAGAGCTGACGGCCGCCGGCGGCCCCGGAGCCGGGTAGACCTGACGGCCGCCGCCGGCCCCGGAGCCGGGTAGACCTGACGGCCGCCGCCGGCCCCGGAGCCGGGTAGACCTGACGGCCGCCGGCGGCCCCGGAGCCGGGTAGACCTGACGGCCGCCGCCGGCCCCGGAGCCGGGTAGACCTGACGGCCGCCGGCGGCCCCGGAGCCGGGTAGACCTGACGGCCGCCGGCGGCCCCGGAGCCGGGTAGACCTGACGGCCGCCGGCGGCCCCGGAGCCGGGTAGACCTGACGGCCGCCGCCGGCCCCGGAGCCGGGTAGACCTGACGGCCGCCGCCGGCCCCGGAGCCGGGTAGACCTGACGGCCGCCGCCGGCCCCGGAGCCGGGTAGACCTGACGGCCGCCGGCGGCCCCGGAGCCGGGTAGAGCTGACGGCCGCCGCCGGCCCCGGAGCCGGGTAGAGCTGACGGCCGCCGCCGGCCCCGGAGCCGGGTAGACCTGACGGCCGCCGGCGGCCCCGGAGCCGGGTAGACCTGACGGCCGCCGGCGGCCCCGGAGCCGGGTAGACCTGACGGCCGCCGGCGGCCCCGGAGCCGGGTAGACCTGACGGCCGCCGGCGGCCCCGGAGCCGGGTAGAGCTGACGGCCGCCGCCGGCCCCGGAGCCGGGTAGACCTGACGGCCGCCGGCGGCCCCGGAGCCGGGTAGACCTGACGGCCGCCGGCGGCCCCGGAGCCGGGTAGACCTGACGGCCGCCGGCGGCCCCGGAGCCGGGTAGACCTGACGGCCGCCGGCGGCCCCGGAGCCGGGTAGACCTGACGGCCGCCGGCGGCCCCGGAGCCGGGTAGACCTGACGGCCGCCGCCGGCCCCGGAGCCGGGTAGAGCTGACGGCCGCCGGCGGCCCCGGAGCCGGGTAGAGCTGACGGCCGCCGCCGGCCCCGGAGCCGGGTAGAGCTGACGGCCGCCGGCGGCCCCGGAGCCGGGTAGACCTGACGGCCGCCGGCGGCCCCGGAGCCGGGTAGACCTGACGGCCGCCGGCGGCCCCGGAGCCGGGTAGACCTGACGGCCGCCGGCGGCCCCGGAGCCGGGTAGACCTGACGGCCGCCGGCGGCCCCGGAGCCGGGTAGACCTGACGGCCGCCGGCGGCCCCGGAGCCGGGTAGACCTGACGGCCGCCGCCGGCCCCGGAGCCGGGTAGACCTGACGGCCGCCGCCGGCCCCGGAGCCGGGTAGACCTGACGGCCGCCGGCGGCCCCGGAGCCGGGTAGACCTGACGGCCGCCGGCGGCCCCGGAGCCGGGTAGACCTGACGGCCGCCGGCGGCCCCGGAGCCGGGTAGACCTGACGGCCGCCGGCGGCCCCGGAGCCGGGTAGACCTGACGGCCGCCGCCGGCCCCGGAGCCGGGTAGACCTGACGGCCGCCGGCGGCCCCGGAGCCGGGTAGACCTGACGGCCGCCGCCGGCCCCGGAGCCGGGTAGACCTGACGGCCGCCGGCGGCCCCGGAGCCGGGTAGAGCTGACGGCCGCCGCCGGCCCCGGAGCCGGGTAGACCTGACGGCCGCCGGCGGCCCCGGAGCCGGGTAGAGCTGACGGCCGCCGGCGGCCCCGGAGCCGGGTAGACCTGACGGCCGCCGGCGGCCCCGGAGCCGGGTAGACCTGACGGCCGCCGGCGGCCCCGGAGCCGGGTAGACCTGACGGCCGCCGGCGGCCCCGGAGCCGGGTAGACCTGACGGCCGCCGCCGGCCCCGGAGCCGGGTAGACCTGACGGCCGCCGGCGGCCCCGGAGCCGGGTAGAGCTGACGGCCGCCGGCGGCCCCGGAGCCGGGTAGACCTGACGGCCGCCGGCGGCCCCGGAGCCGGGTAGAGCTGACGGCCGCCGGCGGCCCCGGAGCCGGGTAGAGCTGACGGCCGCCGCCGGCCCCGGAGCCGGGTAGACCTGACGGCCGCCGCCGGCCCCGGAGCCGGGTAGACCTGACGGCCGCCGGCGGCCCCGGAGCCGGGTAGACCTGACGGCCGCCGGCGGCCCCGGAGCCGGGTAGACCTGACGGCCGCCGCCGGCCCCGGAGCCGGGTAGACCTGACGGCCGCCGGCGGCCCCGGAGCCGGGTAGACCTGACGGCCGCCGCCGGCCCCGGAGCCGGGTAGACCTGACGGCCGCCGGCGGCCCCGGAGCCGGGTAGACCTGACGGCCGCCGCCGGCCCCGGAGCCGGGTAGACCTGACGGCCGCCGGCGGCCCCGGAGCCGCGTAGACCTGACGGCCGCCGGCGGCCCCGGAGCCGGGTAGACCTGACGGCCGCCGGCGGCCCCGGAGCCGGGTAGACCTGACGGCCGCCGGCGGCCCCGGAGCCGGGTAGACCTGACGGCCGCCGGCGGCCCCGGAGCCGGGTAGAGCTGACGGCCGCCGGCGGCCCCGGAGCCGGGTAGACCTGACGGCCGCCGGCGGCCCCGGAGCCGGGTAGACCTGACGGCCGCCGCCGGCCCCGGAGCCGGGTAGACCTGACGGCCCCTCCGTGCTCCGGGTCCGGCTGGACCGGGCTGCCGCCGTCTCCCGTCCGGGGGGTGTGTGGGGAGGTGGGGAACCGGGGGGGTGATTCGAGATTTAAGCGGGTCTGATACAAGGGCCACCCTGTCCCCGTCTTCCTGCCCGCGGTGGGCGATGGGGAGTGGGGGCATGCGTGCGTGTGCGTGCGTGTGGGCGTAATTCCCCCACCCCCCGCCCGTTTCTGGGATTTAAAGGGCTTTTAATGCAGGAGAGCGAGCACTGCGTCACACAAGAGTTATTGTCCGTATCGGTTTCCGTAGGGAAAAAGAAATCAATCAAATTCTGGTAAAATTAATTTTCTTTTAGCACGGCTAGGTGGACGATACCCCCGGAAAAATAAAACGGGGCCGATTGGAGAATCTCGATAACGCTCGACCTGCTTTGTTAAGACGCGTGTACAAATACTCCTCAATCCCCTGCGCACCAAGAACTGACCCCGGGTAAATTAAGGTCAAGGTCAAGTGACTAGCGATTCGGTGACCGACGTTTCTATCCCTCGCTTAGGACCGAGGTATTCGACGACGATGAATGAATTCCTTCGTGCGGAAATGAAGGAAATGAATCGACGTTAAAAATTAAGGAAGACTTAATTTATCGAACCAATGAAATAAACCATTGGGTTCATTGAAGAGATCCCAAAACATAAACATGGCTATGGACACATCAATAACGAAGGATCGGATTTCTTTACCAAATCTGCATTCCTCTCTTTCGGGCACGCCAAGAGGTGACGGACGGGAAAGGGAGAGAGAGGGAAGGTGGGGCCGATGAGTACCTGTTAGTAATTACTGTTAATTCTTTAATAAAGACGGCTGTAATAGATAAATTTGGCAAGAGTACGTGCAAGAGTTAGTTGTAAATTAAATGAAAATGTGAAGGGTCGCTTATCACCTTTTGAATTAACAATTTGCGCCCGAGGTACCAATCGATGATTACATACATACGTACGTACGTACCTACGTACGTACCTACATACACACATAAATAAAAGTTAAAAAAAAAAAAAAGAATAAACGCGGGGGGACGGGGGACGGCACCCCAACACCGGGCGGGGGAGGCCAGGTCTACCCCCGGGCGCCGGAGACTGCCGCCGCCTGCGGCGTGGGAGGCCAGGTCTACCCCCGCGGCGGGGGAGGCCAGGTCTACCCCCGAGCGGGGGAGGCCAGGTCTACCCCCCGCGGCGGGGGAGGCCAGGTCTACCCCCGGGCGCCGGAGACTGCCGCCGCCTGCGGCGGGAGAGGCCAGGTCTACCCCCCGCGGCGGGGGAGGCCAGGTCTACCCCCGGGCGCCGGA
>NW_027441558.1:32500-37500 GCF_964195595.1 Calonectris borealis
CATCCCCGGGTAACGGGGGCCGGGAAAAGCCGCTCAAGGCTCGACGCCCGCGGCCACTTGCCTTCGGCTGCCGGCCGCAGGGACCGGCCGCCCTTTTCTTCCCGCTTGCGCGGGCTCCAGCTTAGGGCTGGAGAAGTTTGGAAGGGCGAGGCGCCGCCACCTCGCCCGTACGAGTGCAGACCTTCCCAGCGAGCCCTCCTGCTACCAGGACTCGCGCCAGCAAAAAAGAGGACGAGGCGCCGCCGCCCCGCCTGCACCATCACCGGGCCCTCGGGGGCCGGGGCAAGCCGCGGCCGACTCGAGACCCCCCGGCTGTCTGCATTCGGCTGCCGGTGTTTCTGCCCGCTTCGCGGGCTCCAGCTTAAGGCCGGAGAAAAAGGACAAGGCGCCGCCACCTTGCCCGTCTCCATCACACGGCCCTCGGCAGCCGGCGGCAGCCCTGGTGGGCTGGGCACTCGCGGGCACCTCTGCCCCGGAACGGTGCCAGCACCCGCCTTTGCCATCATCGGGCCCCCCGGGGCCGAGGGAGGCTCGGCTCCCCCGGCCTTCCAGCGTTCGAGTGCCGGCGACCGCCACCGGCCGCCGGTCTTTGCCCTGCCCCGCGGGGAACCGCTTCTCCCGGGGGAAACGAGGACGAGGCGCCGCCGCCTCGCCTGCACGCCGCAGTCCCGTCACCGGGCCCGCCTGACACCACCAGCTGCCCGCGGAGGGCTCGCACCGGTGAAAACGGGACGCCGCCGCCCCGCCTGCGCCGTCAGTTGGGCCCTCGGGGGGCCGGGGGGGGAAGCCGCGGCAGGCTCGGCACCCCCCGGCCGTCTGCGTTCGGCTGGCCGGGAGCCGGCCGCCGCTCTCTCCGCCCGCTTCGCGGGCTCCAGCTTAAGGCTGGCACAAAGGGACGAGGTGCCGCCAACCTCGGTCGTCCCACCAACCGGGCCCTCTGGAGCCGGGAGTAAGCCGCGGCAGGCTCGACGCCCCCCGGCCGTCTGCCTCCGGCAGTGACCTTCACCATCACTGGGCCCCGGCTGGGTGCGTTCGAGTCTTTGCCCTGCCCTGCGGGATCCGGCCTTATGCCTCGTGCCGGTCGGCAACGGCCGCCGGAGCCGGCCGCCGGCTCCGGCTCTCCGCAGCTCCCGACCCCTCGGACACGCTGGGCTGGCTTGTCGGGCAAGCGCTGGGAGATGGCCGGACCGAAGAGACTGGAAGCTGGGCCGGACCACCGAGGGAACCGCCACGACGGCCGCCGAGCACCCCACTTTGCTGGCAGAACCGCGGGCCTTGCAGCCGCTGACGAGCGCTGCTCTGGAGACGAGTCACGGCTCGCTCCTATAGTACGGACCGGCACGTCCCCGCCGCCGGCAAGCTCCAAGAGCGGCGCCTCTGCGCACCGGGGAGGCGCGCCAACCACGCCGACTTTTACGATGACGTAACTGGAGGCAGCGAAAAACAGCGACCCCTTCGGCAGCTCCGACGAAGCAGCGGGGACAACACGTCTACCCCTCGGCCCCGGCAAGGCGACCAAGTCCCGCCGGAGCCGGGTAGACTTGGCCGCCCTTATCGCCGGACGCTACGCAACCAACAACCCGCGGTCGCCGGGTACCGCAGGCGGCCCCACGGGCTCCGAAAAGGGGTAGACCTGACGGCCGCCGCCGAGCCCGGAGCCGGGTAGACCTGACGGCCGCCGGCGGCCCCGGAGCCGGGTAGACCTGACGGCCGCCGGCGGCCCCGGAGCCGGGTAGACCTGACGGCCGCCGGCGGCCCCGGAGCCGGGTAGACCTGACGGCCGCCGGCGGCCCCGGAGCCGGGTAGACCTGACGGCCGCCGGCGGCCCCGGAGCCGGGTAGAGCTGACGGCCGCCGGCGGCCCCGGAGCCGGGTAGAGCTGACGGCCGCCGGCGGCCCCGGAGCCGGGTAGACCTGACGGCCGCCGCCGGCCCCGGAGCCGGGTAGACCTGACGGCCGCCGGCGGCCCCGGAGCCGGGTAGACCTGACGGCCGCCGCCGGCCCCGGAGCCGGGTAGACCTGACGGCCGCCGGCGGCCCCGGAGCCGGGTAGACCTGACGGCCGCCGGCGGCCCCGGAGCCGGGTAGACCTGACGGCCGCCGCCGGCCCCGGAGCCGGGTAGACCTGACGGCCGCCGCCGGCCCCGGAGCCGGGTAGACCTGACGGCCGCCGCCGGCCCCGGAGCCGGGTAGACCTGACGGCCGCCGCCGGCCCCGGAGCCGGGTAGACCTGACGGCCGCCGGCGGCCCCGGAGCCGGGTAGAGCTGACGGCCGCCGCCGGCCCCGGAGCCGGGTAGAGCTGACGGCCGCCGCCGGCCCCGGAGCCGGGTAGACCTGACGGCCGCCGGCGGCCCCGGAGCCGGGTAGAGCTGACGGCCGCCGGCGGCCCCGGAGCCGGGTAGACCTGACGGCCGCCGGCGGCCCCGGAGCCGGGTAGACCTGACGGCCGCCGGCGGCCCCGGAGCCGGGTAGAGCTGACGGCCGCCGCCGGCCCCGGAGCCGGGTAGACCTGACGGCCGCCGGCGGCCCCGGAGCCGGGTAGACCTGACGGCCGCCGGCGGCCCCGGAGCCGGGTAGACCTGACGGCCGCCGGCGGCCCCGGAGCCGGGTAGACCTGACGGCCGCCGGCGGCCCCGGAGCCGGGTAGACCTGACGGCCGCCGGCGGCCCCGGAGCCGGGTAGACCTGACGGCCGCCGCCGGCCCCGGAGCCGGGTAGACCTGACGGCCGCCGGCGGCCCCGGAGCCGGGTAGACCTGACGGCCGCCGCCGGCCCCGGAGCCGGGTAGAGCTGACGGCCGCCGGCGGCCCCGGAGCCGGGTAGACCTGACGGCCGCCGGCGGCCCCGGAGCCGGGTAGACCTGACGGCCGCCGGCGGCCCCGGAGCCGGGTAGACCTGACGGCCGCCGGCGGCCCCGGAGCCGGGTAGACCTGACGGCCGCCGGCGGCCCCGGAGCCGGGTAGACCTGACGGCCGCCGGCGGCCCCGGAGCCGGGTAGACCTGACGGCCGCCGCCGGCCCCGGAGCCGGGTAGACCTGACGGCCGCCGCCGGCCCCGGAGCCGGGTAGACCTGACGGCCGCCGGCGGCCCCGGAGCCGGGTAGACCTGACGGCCGCCGGCGGCCCCGGAGCCGGGTAGACCTGACGGCCGCCGGCGGCCCCGGAGCCGGGTAGACCTGACGGCCGCCGGCGGCCCCGGAGCCGGGTAGACCTGACGGCCGCCGCCGGCCCCGGAGCCGGGTAGACCTGACGGCCGCCGGCGGCCCCGGAGCCGGGTAGACCTGACGGCCGCCGCCGGCCCCGGAGCCGGGTAGACCTGACGGCCGCCGGCGGCCCCGGAGCCGGGTAGAGCTGACGGCCGCCGCCGGCCCCGGAGCCGGGTAGACCTGACGGCCGCCGGCGGCCCCGGAGCCGGGTAGAGCTGACGGCCGCCGGCGGCCCCGGAGCCGGGTAGACCTGACGGCCGCCGGCGGCCCCGGAGCCGGGTAGACCTGACGGCCGCCGGCGGCCCCGGAGCCGGGTAGACCTGACGGCCGCCGGCGGCCCCGGAGCCGGGTAGACCTGACGGCCGCCGCCGGCCCCGGAGCCGGGTAGACCTGACGGCCGCCGGCGGCCCCGGAGCCGGGTAGAGCTGACGGCCGCCGGCGGCCCCGGAGCCGGGTAGACCTGACGGCCGCCGGCGGCCCCGGAGCCGGGTAGAGCTGACGGCCGCCGGCGGCCCCGGAGCCGGGTAGAGCTGACGGCCGCCGCCGGCCCCGGAGCCGGGTAGACCTGACGGCCGCCGCCGGCCCCGGAGCCGGGTAGACCTGACGGCCGCCGGCGGCCCCGGAGCCGGGTAGACCTGACGGCCGCCGGCGGCCCCGGAGCCGGGTAGACCTGACGGCCGCCGCCGGCCCCGGAGCCGGGTAGACCTGACGGCCGCCGGCGGCCCCGGAGCCGGGTAGACCTGACGGCCGCCGCCGGCCCCGGAGCCGGGTAGACCTGACGGCCGCCGGCGGCCCCGGAGCCGGGTAGACCTGACGGCCGCCGCCGGCCCCGGAGCCGGGTAGACCTGACGGCCGCCGGCGGCCCCGGAGCCGCGTAGACCTGACGGCCGCCGCCGGCCCCGGAGCCGGGTAGACCTGACGGCCGCCGGCGGCCCCGGAGCCGGGTAGACCTGACGGCCGCCGGCGGCCCCGGAGCCGGGTAGACCTGACGGCCGCCGGCGGCCCCGGAGCCGGGTAGACCTGACGGCCGCCGGCGGCCCCGGAGCCGGGTAGACCTGACGGCCGCCGGCGGCCCCGGAGCCGGGTAGACCTGACGGCCGCCGGCGGCCCCGGAGCCGGGTAGACCTGACGGCCGCCGCCGGCCCCGGAGCCGGGTAGACCTGACGGCCCCTCCGTGCTCCGGGTCCGGCTGGACCGGGCTGCCGCCGTCTCCCGTCCGGGGGGTGTGTGGGGAGGTGGGGAACCGGGGGGGTGATTCGAGATTTAAGCGGGTCTGATACAAGGGCCACCCTGTCCCCGTCTTCCTGCCCGCGGTGGGCGATGGGGAGTGGGGGCATGCGTGCGTGTGCGTGCGTGTGGGCGTAATTCCCCCACCCCCCGCCCGTTTCTGGGATTTAAAGGGCTTTTAATGCAGGAGAGCGAGCACTGCGTCACACAAGAGTTATTGTCCGTATCGGTTTCCGTAGGGAAAAAGAAATCAATCAAATTCTGGTAAAATTAATTTTCTTTTAGCACGGCTAGGTGGACGATACCCCCGGAAAAATAAAACGGGGCCGATTGGAGAATCTCGATAACGCTCGACCTGCTTTGTTAAGACGCGTGTACAAATACTCCTCAATCCCCTGCGCACCAAGAACTGACCCCGGGTAAATTAAGGTCAAGGTCAAGTGACTAGCGATTCGGTGACCGACGTTTCTATCCCTCGCTTAGGACCGAGGTATTCGACGACGATGAATGAATTCCTTCGTGCGGAAATGAAGGAAATGAATCGACGTTAAAAATTAAGGAAGACTTAAT
>NW_027441558.1:50000-57500 GCF_964195595.1 Calonectris borealis
CACACAGCCCGGTTCGGTAAAGAAGCCCGAGGAACCCCTTCGCTCGGGGCAGCAGGACAACACCTCGCATGCGACGGGAAGCGAAGTGGAAAGGAGACCGCCCGGCCTGAACACCGGACACCGCCGTGGCTCCCTGTTACGGGGAGCACGGAAGAGCCGGCCCGCCGGGGGCCCTCTCCGACGCGACCCGAAAGGCCTCATCGATCAGGAAGGGAAAGGGGAGAGGAGAGACGGAAAGGAAGCACGGGCCCCACGGCCACGGTCCTGGGACAGCGACGGCCGCGCGCGCTCGCCGCCGCCCCGGGCGGGGCGGGCGGCAGAACGCGGGGCTCTGCGTGCGAGCGAGAGGGCAGCGTCTGCGGAGAGCCGCAACGGCGGCCTGGTCACCGGCAGAGCCGGCCCGCCGTGAAGCGTCTCCGACGCGCCCTGGGTGCCACCTCGATCGGGAGAGGAAGCGCGGGCCCCACGGCCACGGTCCTGGGACAGCGACGGCCGCGCGCGCTCGCCGCCGCCCCGGGCGGGGCGGGCGGCGGAACGCGGGGCTCTGCGTGCGAGCGAGGGGGCAGCGTCTCCGGAGAGCCGCAACGGCGGCCTGGTCACCGGCAGAGCCGGCCCGCCGTGAAGCGTCTCCGACGCGCCCAGGAACACCTCTGCAGGCGCTGCCTGCGGGTCTGGGTCGACTGAAGGGGGGGAGCGGGAGGTGCCGCCGGCCACCCGCTCCGCGCATCGATTCCCTTGAGCGAGGTCGACGGGACCGAGGGAAAGCCGCGGCAGGCTCGACTCCCCCGGTCTTCCAGCGTTCGAGTGCCGGCCACCGGTACCGGTCTTTGCCCTGCGCCCCGGGGAACCGCTTACCCCGGGGGAGGAGAAGGCCGAAGAAGACTAAGAGGCACCGCGCCTCACCCGTGCCATCCCCGGGTAACGGGGGCCGGGAAAAGCCGCTCAAGGCTCGACGCCCGCGGCCACTTGCCTTCGGCTGCCGGCCGCAGGGACCGGCCGCCCTTTTCTTCCCGCTTGCGCGGGCTCCAGCTTAGGGCTGGAGAAGTTTGGAAGGGCGAGGCGCCGCCACCTCGCCCGTACGAGTGCAGACCTTCCCAGCGAGCCCTCCTGCTACCAGGACTCGCGCCAGCAAAAAAGAGGACGAGGCGCCGCCGCCCCGCCTGCACCATCACCGGGCCCTCGGGGGCCGGGGCAAGCCGCGGCCGACTCGAGACCCCCCGGCTGTCTGCATTCGGCTGCCGGTGTTTCTGCCCGCTTCGCGGGCTCCAGCTTAAGGCCGGAGAAAAAGGACAAGGCGCCGCCACCTTGCCCGTCTCCATCACACGGCCCTCGGCAGCCGGCGGCAGCCCTGGTGGGCTGGGCACTCGCGGGCACCTCTGCCCCGGAACGGTGCCAGCACCCGCCTTTGCCATCATCGGGCCCCCCGGGGCCGAGGGAGGCTCGGCTCCCCCGGCCTTCCAGCGTTCGAGTGCCGGCGACCGCCACCGGCCGCCGGTCTTTGCCCTGCCCCGCGGGGAACCGCTTCTCCCGGGGGAAACGAGGACGAGGCGCCGCCGCCTCGCCTGCACGCCGCAGTCCCGTCACCGGGCCCGCCTGACACCACCAGCTGCCCGCGGAGGGCTCGCACCGGTGAAAACGGGACGCCGCCGCCCCGCCTGCGCCGTCAGTTGGGCCCTCGGGGGGCCGGGGGGGGAAGCCGCGGCAGGCTCGGCACCCCCCGGCCGTCTGCGTTCGGCTGGCCGGGAGCCGGCCGCCGCTCTCTCCGCCCGCTTCGCGGGCTCCAGCTTAAGGCTGGCACAAAGGGACGAGGTGCCGCCAACCTCGGTCGTCCCACCAACCGGGCCCTCTGGAGCCGGGAGTAAGCCGCGGCAGGCTCGACGCCCCCCGGCCGTCTGCCTCCGGCAGTGACCTTCACCATCACTGGGCCCCGGCTGGGTGCGTTCGAGTCTTTGCCCTGCCCTGCGGGATCCGGCCTTATGCCTCGTGCCGGTCGGCAACGGCCGCCGGAGCCGGCCGCCGGCTCCGGCTCTCCGCAGCTCCCGACCCCTCGGACACGCTGGGCTGGCTTGTCGGGCAAGCGCTGGGAGATGGCCGGACCGAAGAGACTGGAAGCTGGGCCGGACCACCGAGGGAACCGCCACGACGGCCGCCGAGCACCCCACTTTGCTGGCAGAACCGCGGGCCTTGCAGCCGCTGACGAGCGCTGCTCTGGAGACGAGTCACGCCTCGCTCCTATAGTACGGACCGGCACGTCCCCGCCGCCGGCAAGCTCCAAGAGCGGCGCCTCTGCGCACCGGGGAGGCGCGCCAACCACGCCGACTTTTACGATGACGTAACTGGAGGCAGCGAAAAACAGCGACCCCTTCGGCAGCTCCGACGAAGCAGCGGGGACAACACGTCTACCCCTCGGCCCCGGCAAGGCGACCAAGTCCCGCCGGAGCCGGGTAGACTTGGCCGCCCTTATCGCCGGACGCTACGCAACCAACAACCCGCGGTCGCCGGGTACCGCAGGCGGCCCCACGGGCTCCGAAAAGGGGTAGACCTGACGGCCGCCGCCGAGCCCGGAGCCGGGTAGACCTGACGGCCGCCGGCGGCCCCGGAGCCGGGTAGACCTGACGGCCGCCGGCGGCCCCGGAGCCGGGTAGAGCTGACGGCCGCCGCCGGCCCCGGAGCCGGGTAGAGCTGACGGCCGCCGGCGGCCCCGGAGCCGGGTAGACCTGACGGCCGCCGGCGGCCCCGGAGCCGGGTAGACCTGACGGCCGCCGGCGGCCCCGGAGCCGGGTAGACCTGACGGCCGCCGGCGGCCCCGGAGCCGGGTAGAGCTGACGGCCGCCGGCGGCCCCGGAGCCGGGTAGAGCTGACGGCCGCCGGCGGCCCCGGAGCCGGGTAGACCTGACGGCCGCCGGCGGCCCCGGAGCCGGGTAGACCTGACGGCCGCCGCCGGCCCCGGAGCCGGGTAGACCTGACGGCCGCCACCGGCCCCGGAGCCGGGTAGACCTGACGGCCGCCGCCGGCCCCGGAGCCGGGTAGACCTGACGGCCGCCGGCGGCCCCGGAGCCGGGTAGACCTGACGGCCGCCGGCGGCCCCGGAGCCGGGTAGACCTGACGGCCGCCGCCGGCCCCGGAGCCGGGTAGACCTGACGGCCGCCGCCGGCCCCGGAGCCGGGTAGACCTGACGGCCGCCGCCGGCCCCGGAGCCGGGTAGACCTGACGGCCGCCGCCGGCCCCGGAGCCGGGTAGACCTGACGGCCGCCGGCGGCCCCGGAGCCGCGTAGACCTGACGGCCGCCGCCGGCCCCGGAGCCGGGTAGAGCTGACGGCCGCCGGCGGCCCCGGAGCCGGGTAGACCTGACGGCCGCCGGCGGCCCCGGAGCCGGGTAGACCTGACGGCCGCCGGCGGCCCCGGAGCCGGGTAGACCTGACGGCCGCCGGCGGCCCCGGAGCCGGGTAGACCTGACGGCCGCCGGCGGCCCCGGAGCCGGGTAGACCTGACGGCCGCCGGCGGCCCCGGAGCCGGGTAGACCTGACGGCCGCCGGCGGCCCCGGAGCCGGGTAGACCTGACGGCCGCCGGCGGCCCCGGAGCCGGGTAGACCTGACGGCCGCCGGCGGCCCCGGAGCCGGGTAGACCTGACGGCCGCCGGCGGCCCCGGAGCCGGGTAGACCTGACGGCCGCCGCCGGCCCCGGAGCCGGGTAGACCTGACGGCCGCCGCCGGCCCCGGAGCCGGGTAGAGCTGACGGCCGCCGGCGGCCCCGGAGCCGGGTAGAGCTGACGGCCGCCGCCGGCCCCGGAGCCGGGTAGACCTGACGGCCGCCGGCGGCCCCGGAGCCGGGTAGACCTGACGGCCGCCGGCGGCCCCGGAGCCGGGTAGACCTGACGGCCGCCGGCGGCCCCGGAGCCGGGTAGACCTGACGGCCGCCGGCGGCCCCGGAGCCGGGTAGACCTGACGGCCGCCGGCGGCCCCGGAGCCGGGTAGACCTGACGGCCGCCGGCGGCCCCGGAGCCGGGTAGAGCTGACGGCCGCCGGCGGCCCCGGAGCCGGGTAGACCTGACGGCCGCCGGCGGCCCCGGAGCCGGGTAGACCTGACGGCCGCCGGCGGCCCCGGAGCCGGGTAGACCTGACGGCCGCCGGCGGCCCCGGAGCCGGGTAGACCTGACGGCCGCCGGCGGCCCCGGAGCCGGGTAGACCTGACGGCCGCCGCCGGCCCCGGAGCCGGGTAGAGCTGACGGCCGCCGGCGGCCCCGGAGCCGGGTAGAGCTGACGGCCGCCGGCGGCCCCGGAGCCGGGTAGAGCTGACGGCCGCCGGCGGCCCCGGAGCCGGGTAGAGCTGACGGCCGCCGGCGGCCCCGGAGCCGGGTAGAGCTGACGGCCGCCGGCGGCCCCGGAGCCGGGTAGACCTGACGGCCGCCGGCGACCCCGGAGCCGGGTAGACCTGACGGCCGCCGGCGGCCCCGGAGCCGGGTAGAGCTGACGGCCGCCGGCGGCCCCGGAGCCGGGTAGACCTGACGGCCGCCGGCGGCCCCGGAGCCGGGTAGACCTGACGGCCGCCGGCGGCCCCGGAGCCGGGTAGACCTGACGGCCGCCGGCGGCCCCGGAGCCGGGTAGACCTGACGGCCGCCGGCGGCCCCGGAGCCGGGTAGACCTGACGGCCGCCGGCGGCCCCGGAGCCGGGTAGACCTGACGGCCGCCGGCGGCCCCGGAGCCGGGTAGACCTGACGGCCGCCGGCGGCCCCGGAGCCGGGTAGAGCTGACGGCCGCCGCCGGCCCCGGAGCCGGGTAGAGCTGACGGCCGCCGGCGGCCCCGGAGCCGGGTAGACCTGACGGCCGCCGGCGGCCCCGGAGCCGGGTAGACCTGACGGCCGCCGGCGGCCCCGGAGCCGGGTAGACCTGACGGCCGCCGGCGGCCCCGGAGCCGGGTAGACCTGACGGCCGCCGCCGGCCCCGGAGCCGGGTAGACCTGACGGCCGCCGGCGGCCCCGGAGCCGGGTAGAGCTGACGGCCGCCGGCGGCCCCGGAGCCGGGTAGAGCTGACGGCCGCCGCCGGCCCCGGAGCCGGGTAGACCTGACGGCCGCCGGCGGCCCCGGAGCCGGGTAGACCTGACGGCCGCCGGCGGCCCCGGAGCCGGGTAGACCTGACGGCCGCCGGCGGCCCCGGAGCCGGGTAGACCTGACGGCCGCCGCCGGCCCCGGAGCCGGGTAGACCTGACGGCCGCCGGCGGCCCCGGAGCCGGGTAGACCTGACGGCCGCCGCCGGCCCCGGAGCCGGGTAGACCTGACGGCCGCCGGCGGCCCCGGAGCCGGGTAGAGCTGACGGCCGCCGCCGGCCCCGGAGCCGGGTAGACCTGACGGCCGCCGGCGGCCCCGGAGCCGGGTAGAGCTGACGGCCGCCGGCGGCCCCGGAGCCGGGTAGACCTGACGGCCGCCGGCGGCCCCGGAGCCGGGTAGACCTGACGGCCGCCGGCGGCCCCGGAGCCGGGTAGACCTGACGGCCGCCGGCGGCCCCGGAGCCGGGTAGACCTGACGGCCGCCGGCGGCCCCGGAGCCGGGTAGACCTGACGGCCGCCGGCGGCCCCGGAGCCGGGTAGAGCTGACGGCCGCCGGCGGCCCCGGAGCCGGGTAGACCTGACGGCCGCCGGCGGCCCCGGAGCCGGGTAGAGCTGACGGCCGCCGGCGGCCCCGGAGCCGGGTAGAGCTGACGGCCGCCGCCGGCCCCGGAGCCGGGTAGACCTGACGGCCGCCGGCGGCCCCGGAGCCGGGTAGACCTGACGGCCGCCGGCGGCCCCGGAGCCGGGTAGACCTGACGGCCGCCGGCGGCCCCGGAGCCGGGTAGACCTGACGGCCGCCGGCGGCCCCGGAGCCGGGTAGACCTGACGGCCGCCGGCGGCCCCGGAGCCGGGTAGACCTGACGGCCGCCGGCGGCCCCGGAGCCGGGTAGACCTGACGGCCGCCGGCGGCCCCGGAGCCGGGTAGACCTGACGGCCGCCGCCGGCCCCGGAGCCGGGTAGACCTGACGGCCGCCGGCGGCCCCGGAGCCGCGTAGACCTGACGGCCGCCGCCGGCCCCGGAGCCGGGTAGACCTGACGGCCGCCGGCGGCCCCGGAGCCGGGTAGACCTGACGGCCGCCGGCGGCCCCGGAGCCGGGTAGACCTGACGGCCGCCGGCGGCCCCGGAGCCGGGTAGACCTGACGGCCGCCGGCGGCCCCGGAGCCGGGTAGACCTGACGGCCGCCGCCGGCCCCGGAGCCGGGTAGACCTGACGGCCGCCGGCGGCCCCGGAGCCGGGTAGACCTGACGGCCGCCGGCGGCCCCGGAGCCGGGTAGACCTGACGGCCCCTCCGTGCTCCGGGTCCGGCTGGACCGGGCTGCCGCCGTCTCCCGTCCGGGGGGTGTGTGGGGAGGTGGGGAACCGGGGGGGTGATTCGAGATTTAAGCGGGTCTGATACAAGGGCCACCCTGTCCCCGTCTTCCTGCCCGCGGTGGGCGATGGGGAGTGGGGGCATGCGTGCGTGTGCGTGCGTGTGGGCGTAATTCCCCCACCCCCCGCCCGTTTCTGGGATTTAAAGGGCTTTTAATGCAGGAGAGCGAGCACTGCGTCACACAAGAGTTATTGTCCGTATCGGTTTCCGTAGGGAAAAAGAAATCAATCAAATTCTGGTAAAATTAATTTTCTTTTAGCACGGCTAGGTGGACGATACCCCCGGAAAAATAAAACGGGGCCGATTGGAGAATCTCGATAACGCTCGACCTGCTTTGTTAAGACGCGTGTACAAATACTCCTCAATCCCCTGCGCACCAAGAACTGACCCCGGGTAAATTAAGGTCAAGGTCAAGTGACTAGCGATTCGGTGACCGACGTTTCTATCCCTCGCTTAGGACCGAGGTATTCGACGACGATGAATGAATTCCTTCGTGCGGAAATGAAGGAAATGAATCGACGTTAAAAATTAAGGAAGACTTAATTTATCGAACCAATGAAATAAACCATTGGGTTCATTGAAGAGATCCCAAAACATAAACATGGCTATGGACACATCAATAACGAAGGATCGGATTTCTTTACCAAATCTGCATTCCTCTCTTTCGGGCACGCCAAGAGGTGACGGACGGGAAAGGGAGAGAGAGGGAAGGTGGGGCCGATGAGTACCTGTTAGTAATTACTGTTAATTCTTTAATAAAGACGGCTGTAATAGATAAATTTGGCAAGAGTACGTGCAAGAGTTAGTTGTAAATTAAATGAAAATGTGAAGGGTCGCTTATCACCTTTTGAATTAACAATTTGCGCCCGAGGTACCAATCGATGATTACATACATACGTACGTACGTACCTACGTACGTACCTACATACACACATAAATAAAAGTTAAAAAAAAAAAAAAGAATAAACGCGGGGGGACGGGGGACGGCACCCCAACACCGGGCGGGGGAGGCCAGGTCTACCCCCGGGCGCCGGAGACTGCCGCCGCCTGCGGCGTGGGAGGCCAGGTCTACCCCCGCGGCGGGG
>NW_027441558.1:70000-72500 GCF_964195595.1 Calonectris borealis
CCGAGGGAAAGCCGCGGCAGGCTCGACTCCCCCGGTCTTCCAGCGTTCGAGTGCCGGCCACCGGTACCGGTCTTTGCCCTGCGCCCCGGGGAACCGCTTACCCCGGGGGAGGAGAAGGCCGAAGAAGACTAAGAGGCACCGCGCCTCACCCGTGCCATCCCCGGGTAACGGGGGCCGGGAAAAGCCGCTCAAGGCTCGACGCCCGCGGCCACTTGCCTTCGGCTGCCGGCCGCAGGGACCGGCCGCCCTTTTCTTCCCACTTGCGCGGGCTCCAGCTTAGGGCTGGAGAAGTTTGGAAGGGCGAGGCGCCGCCACCTCGCCCGTACGAGTGCAGACCTTCCCAGCGAGCCCTCCTGCTACCAGGACTCGCGCCAGCAAAAAAGAGGACGAGGCGCCGCCGCCCCGCCTGCACCATCACCGGGCCCTCGGGGGCCGGGGCAAGCCGCGGCCGACTCGAGACCCCCCGGCTGTCTGCATTCGGCTGCCGGTGTTTCTGCCCGCTTCGCGGGCTCCAGCTTAAGGCCGGAGAAAAAGGACAAGGCGCCGCCACCTTGCCCGTCTCCATCACACGGCCCTCGGCAGCCGGCGGCAGCCCTGGTGGGCTGGGCACTCGCGGGCACCTCTGCCCCGGAACGGTGCCAGCACCCGCCTTTGCCATCATCGGGCCCCCCGGGGCCGAGGGAGGCTCGGCTCCCCCGGCCTTCCAGCGTTCGAGTGCCGGCGACCGCCACCGGCCGCCGGTCTTTGCCCTGCCCCGCGGGGAACCGCTTCTCCCGGGGGAAACGAGGACGAGGCGCCGCCGCCTCGCCTGCACGCCGCAGTCCCGTCACCGGGCCCGCCTGACACCACCAGCTGCCCGCGGAGGGCTCGCACCGGTGAAAACGGGACGCCGCCGCCCCGCCTGCGCCGTCAGTTGGGCCCTCGGGGGGCCGGGGGGGGAAGCCGCGGCAGGCTCGGCACCCCCCGGCCGTCTGCGTTCGGCTGGCCGGGAGCCGGCCGCCGCTCTCTCCGCCCGCTTCGCGGGCTCCAGCTTAAGGCTGGCACAAAGGGACGAGGTGCCGCCAACCTCGGTCGTCCCACCAACCGGGCCCTCTGGAGCCGGGAGTAAGCCGCGGCAGGCTCGACGCCCCCCGGCCGTCTGCCTCCGGCAGTGACCTTCACCATCACTGGGCCCCGGCTGGGTGCGTTCGAGTCTTTGCCCTGCCCTGCGGGATCCGGCCTTATGCCTCGTGCCGGTCGGCAACGGCCGCCGGAGCCGGCCGCCGGCTCCGGCTCTCCGCAGCTCCCGACCCCTCGGACACGCTGGGCTGGCTTGTCGGGCAAGCGCTGGGAGATGGCCGGACCGAAGAGACTGGAAGCTGGGCCGGACCACCGAGGGAACCGCCACGACGGCCGCCGAGCACCCCACTTTGCTGGCAGAACCGCGGGCCTTGCAGCCGCTGACGAGCGCTGCTCTGGAGACGAGTCACGGCTCGCTCCTATAGTACGGACCGGCACGTCCCCGCCGCCGGCAAGCTCCAAGAGCGGCGCCTCTGCGCACCGGGGAGGCGCGCCAACCACGCCGACTTTTACGATGACGTAACTGGAGGCAGCGAAAAACAGCGACCCCTTCGGCAGCTCCGACGAAGCAGCGGGGACAACACGTCTACCCCTCGGCCCCGGCAAGGCGACCAAGTCCCGCCGGAGCCGGGTAGACTTGGCCGCCCTTATCGCCGGACGCTACGCAACCAACAAACCGCGGTCGCCGGGTACCGCAGGCGGCCCCACGGGCTCCGAAAAGGGGTAGACCTGACGGCCGCCGCCGAGCCCGGAGCCGGGTAGACCTGACGGCCGCCGCCGGCCCCGGAGCCGGGTAGACCTGACGGCCGCCGGCGGCCCCGGAGCCGGGTAGACCTGACGGCCGCCGCCGGCCCCGGAGCCGGGTAGACCTGACGGCCGCCGCCGGCCCCGGAGCCGGGTAGACCTGACGGCCGCCGCCGGCCCCGGAGCCGGGTAGACCGGACGGCCGCCGCCGAGCCCGGAGCCGGGTAGACCTGACGGCCGCCGCCGGCCCCGGAGCCGGGTAGACCTGACGGCCGCCGCCGGCCCCGGAGCCGGGTAGACCTGACGGCCGCCGGCGGCCCCGGAGCCGGGTAGACCTGACGGCCGCCGCCGGCCCCGGAGCCGGGTAGACCTGACGGCCGCCGCCGGCCCCGGAGCCGGGTAGACCTGACGGCCGCCGCCGGCCCCGGAGCCGGGTAGACCTGACGGCCGCCGGCGGCCCCGGAGCCGGGTAGACCTGACGGCCGCCGCCGAGCCCGGAGCCGGGTAGACCTGACGGCCGCCGCCGGCCCCGGAGCCGGGTAGACCTGACGGCCGCCGGCGGCCCCGGAGCCGGGTAGACCTGACGGCCGCCGGCGGCCCCGGAGCCGGGTAGACCTGACGGCCGCCGCCGAGCCCGGAGCCGGGTAGACCTGACGGCCGCCGGCGGCCCCGGAGCCGGGTAGACCTGACGGCCGCC
>NW_027441558.1:80000-82500 GCF_964195595.1 Calonectris borealis
CGACGGGACGAGGCTCCGCCCAGCGGGCGCTCCGGGAGCGGGGAGCTTCGGAGCGCTCCCCGAGTCTCGATTTAGGGGGACGAAGGCCCTTGGGCCGACGGCGCCGGGCGGCGGCGAACCGCTTCCCCGGCCCGAGGCCGCGCGCGGGCCTGCGAGGCACCCCAGCCGCGCCGCTGCGGCCGCCGCCTCCCCACCCCGGGGAGGGGGGGGAGGGGGGGCGGCCCAGCCGGCGATTGATCGTCAAGCGACGCTCAGACAGGCGTAGCCCCGGGAGGAACCCGGGGCCGCAAGTGCGTTCGAAGTGTCGATGATCAATGTGTCCTGCAATTCACATTAATTCTCGCAGCTAGCTGCGTTCTTCATCGACGCACGAGCCGAGTGATCCACCGCTAAGAGTTGTCTGCCTTTCGGCACCGCCCCGCGCGCGCGGGGGGGCCGGGACCGCTCGCCAGCAGCGGCCCCTCTCGGAGGACGGCCCACCGCCCGCCCGCCCGCCGGCCCGCCCCCCCCGCCCGCGCGGAGGGGGCCGCGGCGCGGCGCCACGGGCCGCGGCGGAGAGGCCTCGCCTCGCCTGACCGTACGAGCACACCCAGCGGAAGGGAAAAAGGGAACGGGAAAAAACCCCGAACGGCAAGGGCGGGGAGCCCGCGCTCCCGACTCGACCCACAGCGGGCAGACGCCCCTTGCGCGTTTCGGAGGCGGCCCAGGCGCCCGGGCTCGGCCCGGCCTCCGCACGGAGGCGGCGACGCGCCCGGCCGCGCCGCCCGCCCGCCTCGCTCGGGACAACGGATGCTGCTGCCGGGCGGCAGCAGCGGGGCGCCCCGCCGGACCCCCGCGCGCGCGCGCCTCCGCCCACAACCTGCGCCGCGCTACGACAGCCGGCTCCCCTTCCCGCGGCTCGCCCCGCCGGCGCCTCCGCGGCTCCGCCGCCGGCCGCGCCGGAGGCGGCGACCGCCGGAGCCCGAGCCGGCGACGCGGCACGCCGCCCGCGGCCCGCCGGACGGCGCCCGCCGCCGCGCCGGCGCGGCCGCCCGCCCGGAACCGCCGCCGCCGCCGCCCCCCGCCTCGGCCCCCTTCCGCGGGCACGCGCCAGGCGACGAGGCGGACGGCGCTAAGGCGGGGGCGGCGCCCGCTCTCCCCGTTTCCACGCGGAGACCGGGAGTGGGACGCCCCCGCCCGCGCGCCCGCCCGCCCGGCGCGGCCGGGAAGGGCGGCGGGGAAGCGACGGGCGGGGCCCGGGCCGGGACAGCCGCGGCCGGCGGCGGGCGCCCTCCGGCCGGCCGACACGCCGAGCGGCGCCGCCGCCGCTCGGCCGGGGTGCCGCCCTCGCCGGCGGCCGGCGGCGCGGGACCGCCGAGCGCTCGCCGGGGGGCGAGGGGGAGGGAGCGGAGCGCAGCGCGCCGCAGCGCTGCGACGGGGCGGGGCGCGGCGGCCCGGCGGCCGCCGGGCGAGCCCCCGCCGCGGGGGCTCGCCGCCCCCTCGGCGGAGAGCCCGCGCTCCCGCCGGGGGGGGTCCACCCGTTTCGAGGCAGGCGGGCCGGCCGCGGCCGACCGCGCCGCGGTCTCCTCCGCCGAGACCGGACCGCGGAGAGGGGGGGGCAGCGGGACCCCTCCCCGGCACGGCTGCCCGCGCGACGGGCACGGGCGGCGCCCAGCCAGGGGCTCTGCGGGAGCGACTCCCGCCCCTGGAGGCGCCACCGCCCGGCCGCCCCGCGGGTCGCATCGAGCCGCCCGCGTCTTTAAACCGCCGCCCGGCTCCGCGGCCTTCGACCCCCGGCGCTCGCCGAGGGAGGGCCGCCGAGGCGCGGACGCTAGGTACCTGGCCCTGGGGTGAGGGAAACGACCTGCAGGCCCCGCGGGGGTGCCTCCCCCGCTGCCGCCCTCGGGGGAGCGTCCGCCCGCGGGGGCGCGCCCGACGTCCGCCGCCACCGCCTCGTCCTCCTGCCCGGGGCCCGGGGTTTCCCTCAGTAGCCCGGCGCTGCGCCCGGGAGGAGAGCCGTGGCTCGGGCCGCCCGCCGGCGCGGGACGCGACCCGGCAAGGGCCTCGCCCGCCCAAGGCGGCGTCGGCGGCGGAGCCCCCCGCCCCGAGCTCCCCCCCCCCGCACCGCGGGGGTGGGGGAGGGGAGAGGCGGGGGGGCGCCGCCGAAGGCGCCGCCCGGCGCCGCGCGCCACGCCCGGAACGCCCGGAGGCCTCGCCCTGCGCGGCCGGCCGGCCGGGCGGGCCGCTCCGCAGCGGCCCGCCCCGGTGCGGGGAGGGTCGGGGGAGCCGCCCCCCCCGACCCCGAAGGCCCTCTTGCTCTCTCGCACGCTCGCGCCTGCCGCCCCGTCGTCGCCGCTCGCCGCTCCCTCCCGGCTGCCCGCGCGGGCTCGGCCGGCGGGGGCTCGTCGCACCCCGCGCCGGCAGCCCCCGCTTCTCGCGCGCTGCCGCCCGCGCTCCGAGACCGGGGGGGGCGCCCTCTTCGCCCCGGGGGCCGCGTCCCCCGCCCCTCCCCGGCGGCGGC
>NW_027441558.1:87500-90000 GCF_964195595.1 Calonectris borealis
TGACACCACCAGCTGCCCGCGGAGGGCTCGCACCGGTGAAAACGGGACGCCGCCGCCCCGCCTGCGCCGTCAGTTGGGCCCTCGGGGGGCCGGGGGGGGAAGCCGCGGCAGGCTCGGCACCCCCCGGCCGTCTGCGTTCGGCTGGCCGGGAGCCGGCCGCCGCTCTCTCCGCCCGCTTCGCGGGCTCCAGCTTAAGGCTGGCACAAAGGGACGAGGTGCCGCCAACCTCGGTCGTCCCACCAACCGGGCCCTCTGGAGCCGGGAGTAAGCCGCGGCAGGCTCGACGCCCCCCGGCCGTCTGCCTCCGGCAGTGACCTTCACCATCACTGGGCCCCGGCTGGGTGCGTTCGAGTCTTTGCCCTGCCCTGCGGGATCCGGCCTTATGCCTCGTGCCGGTCGGCAACGGCCGCCGGAGCCGGCCGCCGGCTCCGGCTCTCCGCAGCTCCCGACCCCTCGGACACGCTGGGCTGGCTTGTCGGGCAAGCGCTGGGAGATGGCCGGACCGAAGAGACTGGAAGCTGGGCCGGACCACCGAGGGAACCGCCACGACGGCCGCCGAGCACCCCACTTTGCTGGCAGAACCGCGGGCCTTGCAGCCGCTGACGAGCGCTGCTCTGGAGACGAGTCACGGCTCGCTCCTATAGTACGGACCGGCACGTCCCCGCCGCCGGCAAGCTCCAAGAGCGGCGCCTCTGCGCACCGGGGAGGCGCGCCAACCACGCCGACTTTTACGATGACGTAACTGGAGGCAGCGAAAAACAGCGACCCCTTCGGCAGCTCCGACGAAGCAGCGGGGACAACACGTCTACCCCTCGGCCCCGGCAAGGCGACCAAGTCCCGCCGGAGCCGGGTAGACTTGGCCGCCCTTATCGCCGGACGCTACGCAACCAACAACCCGCGGTCGCCGGGTACCGCAGGCGGCCCCACGGGCTCCGAAAAGGGGTAGACCTGACGGCCGCCGCCGAGCCCGGAGCCGGGTAGACCTGACGGCCGCCGCCGGGCCCGGAGCCGGGTAGACCTGACGGCCGCCGGCGGCCCCGGAGCCGGGTAGACCTGACGGCCGCCGCCGGCCCCGGAGCCGGGTAGACCTGACGGCCGCCGGCGGCCCCGGAGCCGGGTAGACCTGACGGCCGCCGGCGGCCCCGGAGCCGGGTAGACCTGACGGCCGCCGGCGGCCCCGGAGCCGGGTAGACCTGACGGCCGCCGGCGGCCCCGGAGCCGGGTAGACCTGACGGCCGCCGCCGGCCCCGGAGCCGGGTAGACCTGACGGCCGCCGCCGGCCCCGGAGCCGGGTAGACCTGACGGCCGCCGGCGGCCCCGGAGCCGGGTAGACCTGACGGCCGCCGGCGGCCCCGGAGCCGGGTAGACCTGACGGCCGCCGCCGGGCCCGGAGCCGGGTAGACCTGACGGCCGCCGCCGGCCCCGGAGCCGGGTAGACCTGACGGCCGCCGCCGGCCCCGGAGCCGGGTAGACCTGACGGCCGCCGGCGGCCCCGGAGCCGGGTAGACCTGACGGCCGCCGGCGGCCCCGGAGCCGGGTAGACCTGACGGCCGCCGGCGGCCCCGGAGCCGGGTAGACCTGACGGCCGCCGGCGGCCCCGGAGCCGGGTAGACCTGACGGCCGCCGGCGGCCCCGGAGCCGGGTAGACCTGACGGCCGCCGCCGGCCCCGGAGCCGGGTAGACCTGACGGCCGCCGGCGGCCCCGGAGCCGGGTAGACCTGACGGCCGCCGGCGGCCCCGGAGCCGGGTAGACCTGACGGCCGCCGCCGGCCCCGGAGCCGGGTAGACCTGACGGCCGCCGCCGGCCCCGGAGCCGGGTAGACCTGACGGCCGCCGGCGGCCCCGGAGCCGGGTAGACCTGACGGCCGCCGCCGGGCCCGGAGCCGGGTAGACCTGACGGCCGCCGGCGGCCCCGGAGCCGGGTAGACCTGACGGCCGCCGCCGGCCCCGGAGCCGGGTAGACCTGACGGCCGCCGGCGGCCCCGGAGCCGGGTAGACCTGACGGCCGCCGGCGGCCCCGGAGCCGGGTAGACCTGACGGCCGCCGGCGGCCCCGGAGCCGGGTAGACCTGACGGCCGCCGGCGGCCCCGGAGCCGGGTAGACCTGACGGCCGCCGCCGGCCCCGGAGCCGGGTAGACCTGACGGCCGCCGCCGGCCCCGGAGCCGGGTAGACCTGACGGCCGCCGCCGGGCCCGGAGCCGGGTAGACCTGACGGCCGCCGCCGGCCCCGGAGCCGGGTAGACCTGACGGCCGCCGCCGGCCCCGGAGCCGGGTAGACCTGACGGCCGCCGGCGGCCCCGGAGCCGGGTAGACCTGACGGCCGCCGCCGGCCCCGGAGCCGGGTAGACCTGACGGCCGCCGCCGGCCCCGGAGCCGGGTAGACCTGACGGCCGCCGGCGGCCCCGGAGCCGGGTAGACCTGACGGCCGCCGGCGGCCCCGGAGCCGGGTAGACCTGACGGCCGCCGGCGGCCCCGGAGCCGGGTAGACCTGACGGCCGCC
>NW_027441558.1:97500-110489 GCF_964195595.1 Calonectris borealis
AAGGCCCTTGGGCCGACGGCGCCGGGCGGCGGCGAACCGCTTCCCCGGCCCGAGGCCGCGCGCGGGCCTGCGAGGCACCCCAGCCGCGCCGCTGCGGCCGCCGCCTCCCCACCCCGGGGAGGGGGGGGGAGGGGGGGCGGCCCAGCCGGCGATTGATCGTCAAGCGACGCTCAGACAGGCGTAGCCCCGGGAGGAACCCGGGGCCGCAAGTGCGTTCGAAGTGTCGATGATCAATGTGTCCTGCAATTCACATTAATTCTCGCAGCTAGCTGCGTTCTTCATCGACGCACGAGCCGAGTGATCCACCGCTAAGAGTTGTCTGCCTTTCGGCACCGCCCCGCGCGCGCGGGGGGGCCGGGACCGCTCGCCAGCAGCGGCCCCTCTCGGAGGACGGCCCACCGCCCGCCCGCCCGCCGGCCCGCCCCCCCCGCCCGCGCGGAGGGGGCCGCGGCGCGGCGCCACGGGCCGCGGCGGAGAGGCCTCGCCTCGCCTGACCGTACGAGCACACCCAGCGGAAGGGAAAAAGGGAACGGGAAAAAACCCCGAACGGCAAGGGCGGGGAGCCCGCGCTCCCGACTCGACCCACAGCGGGCAGACGCCCCTTGCGCGTTTCGGAGGCGGCCCAGGCGCCCGGGCTCGGCCCGGCCTCCGCACGGAGGCGGCGACGCGCCCGGCCGCGCCGCCCGCCCGCCTCGCTCGGGACAACGGATGCTGCTGCCGGGCGGCAGCAGCGGGGCGCCCCGCCGGACCCCCGCGCGCGCGCGCCTCCGCCCACAACCTGCGCCGCGCTACGACAGCCGGCTCCCCTTCCCGCGGCTCGCCCCGCCGGCGCCTCCGCGGCTCCGCCGCCGGCCGCGCCGGAGGCGGCGACCGCCGGAGCCCGAGCCGGCGACGCGGCACGCCGCCCGCGGCCCGCCGGACGGCGCCCGCCGCCGCGCCGGCGCGGCCGCCCGCCCGGAACCGCCGCCGCCGCCGCCCCCCGCCTCGGCCCCCTTCCGCGGGCACGCGCCAGGCGACGAGGCGGACGGCGCTAAGGCGGGGGCGGCGCCCGCTCTCCCCGTTTCCACGCGGAGACCGGGAGTGGGACGCCCCCGCCCGCGCGCCCGCCCGCCCGGCGCGGCCGGGAAGGGCGGCGGGGAAGCGACGGGCGGGGCCCGGGCCGGGACAGCCGCGGCCGGCGGCGGGCGCCCTCCGGCCGGCCGACACGCCGAGCGGCGCCGCCGCCGCTCGGCCGGGGTGCCGCCCTCGCCGGCGGCCGGCGGCGCGGGACCGCCGAGCGCTCGCCGGGGGGCGAGGGGGAGGGAGCGGAGCGCAGCGCGCCGCAGCGCTGCGACGGGGCGGGGCGCGGCGGCCCGGCGGCCGCCGGGCGAGCCCCCGCCGCGGGGGCTCGCCGCCCCCTCGGCGGAGAGCCCGCGCTCCCGCCGAGGGGGGTCCACCCGTTTCGAGGCAGGCGGGCCGGCCGCGGCCGACCGCGCCGCGGTCTCCTCCGCCGAGACCGGACCGCGGAGAGGGGGGGGCAGCGGGACCCCTCCCCGGCACGGCTGCCCGCGCGACGGGCACGGGCGGCGCCCAGCCAGGGGCTCTGCGGGAGCGACTCCCGCCCCTGGAGGCGCCACCGCCCGGCCGCCCCGCGGGTCGCATCGAGCCGCCCGCGTCTTTAAACCGCCGCCCGGCTCCGCGGCCTTCGACCCCCGGCGCTCGCCGAGGGAGGGCCGCCGAGGCGCGGACGCTAGGTACCTGGCCCTGGGGTGAGGGAAACGACCTGCAGGCCCCGCGGGGGTGCCTCCCCCGCTGCCGCCCTCGGGGGAGCGTCCGCCCGCGGGGGCGCGCCCGACGTCCGCCGCCACCGCCTCGTCCTCCTGCCCGGGGCCCGGGGTTTCCCTCAGTAGCCCGGCGCTGCGCCCGGGAGGAGAGCCGTGGCTCGGGCCGCCCGCCGGCGCGGGACGCGACCCGGCAAGGGCCTCGCCCGCCCAAGGCGGCGTCGGCGGCGGAGCCCCCCGCCCCGAGCTCCCCCCCCCGCACCGCGGGGGTGGGGGAGGGGAGAGGCGGGGGGGCGCCGCCGAAGGCGCCGCCCGGCGCCGCGCGCCCGGCCCGGAACGCCCGGAGGCCTCGCCCTGCGCGGCCGGCCGGCCGGGCGGGCCGCTCCGCAGCGGCCCGCCCCGGTGCGGGGAGGGTCGGGGGAGCCGCCCCCCCCGACCCCGAAGGCCCTCTTGCTCTCTCGCACGCTCGCGCCTGCCGCCCCGTCGTCGCCGCTCGCCGCTCCCTCCCGGCTGCCCGCGCGGGCTCGGCCGGCGGGGGCTCGTCGCACCCCGCGCCGGCAGCCCCCGCTTCTCGCGCGCTGCCGCCCGCGCTCCGAGACCGGGGGGGGCGCCCTCTTCGCCCCGGGGGCCGCGTCCCCCGCCCCTCCCCGGCGGCGGCAGCGGGCCGCCGTCGGGTCAGGCGGGGCGGGGGACGGGGGCCGGTCCCCGGAGGCGGACGCCGGCCGGTGGCGGGCGCCAGCGGAGGCGACAAGCGGGGGAAGCGGCGGGGACGCGGCGGTCCCCGCCGACCGGGCGACGCGCGCGCGCGCGTCGGAGAGAAGCGGCCGAGGCGGCGGCGGCGCGGGCGGGCCGTCGGCCGGCGAGCGAGAGGAGAGCGCCTCCGGGAGGGGCCGTGCCGGGACCCCTCCCTCCCGCACGCACGCGGCTCGCGCAGGAGCCAGGCTCGGGCGAACTCGGGCCCGCGCGCGCGGACGTACCGCGGCCGGCGTTCGGCGGCGCCGGCCGCGGCGGCGAGGCTCGAGCCGGCCGCCCCCCTCCGCGGGGGCGGACCGGCGCCGGGCGCGGCGGCGGCGGGCGGGCGCGCGCCGGCGCGGGCCGGGAGAGCCCCTCCGCGCCTCCCCCCCTCGCGCGAGGGGGGGGGGCCGAGGGGCACGCGGCGCCCGCGCGGCAGCGCGCCCCGCCGCCGCCGCGGCCCTGCCGCGCGCCCGGGGGGCCCCCCGCGGGGCCCCCCCTCCGGCGGCGCGCGGTGCCCGGAGGCAAGCGACGGGAGCGGGACGGGAAGCCCGCGCCGCGCCCGGGGCCCCCCGCGGGGCCCCCTCGGCGCGCGGCGCGGGGCGGGTAGAGTGGCCAGTCGCCGGCGCGGCCGGACGCCCGGCGCGCCCGCGCGACAGCCCCCGGTAATGATCCTTCCCGGTAATGATCCTTCCCGGTAATGATCCTTGCCCTCATCACCTTCCCGTATAATTGCTGCCACGGTATCCACAATTGCTGATTGTATCCACAGTTGAGCTTGGGTGCAGCTAAGAGAGAGAGAAACATTATTCTGGGTTATGCCAAATGCATCTATAATTAGTTGGTGGTCTTTTTCATGAATTCTTTCCCACTTCGGCGATATATTAGCCAAAAGCCATTGACTAGTTCCTTGTGCCGTCAAAGAAGATCGTAATGGGTGTTCTAATTTATGTAAATCACTTGTCGCCGAACTTATTTTGTTTGCTAAATCTTCAGTGTCTATGCCATTCAGTATTCCTAGTCCCGTTCCCAGATGGCCAGTCACAGCTCTCCTTGATGGTTTTGGAGAGGTGAGGGTTCGTCCATGCAAGCCCACTTACCATCCTGAATAGGATGTATTCAGGAATGGGGAGCAGGTAGGTTTAATTGCGGAGATATTAACTTGCATTGATAGTTCCACTCGTTTGAGAGACCGTGATGGATTAAATAGCACTTGCTGTTGTCCTATGTTTTTACTTATGTACGGACCAATGTTACAAATGTGAGGAGACAGTTTGATAGGAGGCTTCAATCTTGAATTGAAGACCTAGGCTGGACAGAGAGTTGGGGTGAGTGCTGAATGGGATATAGTAAAAGTATGCCAGTGTTTAAAAGGACAGGTATGTATGTTGTCTTTTTCTTCGACATTCTTTACAACAATGTGTAAGGTTGTTGTCATACATTTAGTGTGATTTTCAATTCAGCCTCCTATCGAAATGGTGTTTCCTTTGGTTCTCTTTGAAGATGGAATTTGTTGATTTTCATTCTCATCTTTAATAATTCATTCCTGCCTACAAAAGTTGATATTATTGTGTAGTGCTATTACAGATAAATTTAGATCAGGTGTAGGTATGTCAAAAAGTACGTATGCATCAAGCCATGGCCACCCCATCGTACACAAATTACACATTTTGCGCTCGATAATCATAAAATCAAACAATAGTTCTACACCATGACTACCCCAGAAGCAGAATAGGAATACACGTTGTGTAAAAGTGAAATTGTACCAACATTCTGGTTCTGATATCTCATAGCAAGATTGCTCGTTGTTTCTTGCTTTAAAAAAATCGGTGTAGTATATTTTAATTTCGGTGGGTTTTTGTGCCATGGATTGCCTGGCACCCTATTTTGATTTCTTCACCTAGTGTGGCTTGAAGTGATCATATTTGATGAGTGTTGTTATTATTGTGAGATACCTTCATTTCCTTTTGGTACAGTGTCTCCCATCTCCGTTCATCTTTTAGATATGCCTTGTTTCCCTGTATGACCAAAATAGCAAGGTTCAGGTTTGCTTATCTTTTGGTAGCATTCCCACACGTCCAGTATAATTTAGTAGTGCATGGTCCCAAGGATCTTGTGTCTGCACTGGAAGGATTACACTTGTCCCGATTAAGAGGGAAAACCAAATTGGTTTGGGGGCAGGTTGCCTTTGTTGTCATTGCCATCGGTATAGATTCATTTTCTCCTGTGAAAGAAAAAAAAGATATTTCGGTGGGGAAGGCCGAAGGGGTTACCCCTTTTAGAAAGAAGAAGAAATCCATCTAGTACTGATTCTAGGTTTTGCACCACTGCTACCAGTAGCTTCCCAAGCAAGTGGGCCACGGGGTTTAGTTAAAGTCACAGGCACGGTTCCAATTTGTGGTAAGTTTACCACAACAGCTTGCCCTGGCGGTAACGTTATCAGACATTGTCTTTCGTCAGAAGGGGGAGTATTAGGCTCAGCTTTTAGAAAGAATGCTTCCAGTGGGTCCATATCAATTATTTAATTGATGAAGTATTTTGGAAAGTCAAGTATCCCACGGGGTCTCCTGTGGCTTAAGGTTCTTTTTTAATAAGCCATTAGCTCTTTCTACCATCCCATTGAATTTCTTCCTGTTTTGTCCATTCTTGCACTTCTTTGCATGTGACAAAGCCATTGTGTGGCACCTGCCCACACAGCGTAGGAGTCGACATAGATAACTTTTGCTCCGTTTTGTGCTGCTAGAACAACTGCCCTTAATTCTTCTATTTGTGTACTACCTTCACCTTCTTCTATAATTTGTTTGCCAGTGTTGATGTTTAATGCAGCAGCCTTGTATTGCCATTTGCCATCTATTCTTCTTGCTGAGGCATCAGTAAACCAAATGTCTTCTGCTGGTGTTCCCTCGGTGAGGGGAGGTGCATTTAAAATTGGTGAGGGTTTAAAAGGTTGTTGCAACGCTAATGGGTCTGCATTTATAGGCATCTGTAACTTGGGAGCTTTAGTATGTCCTTTGGTTAATTTCATTTCTTCTGTAAGTCCTGTTAAGTAGGCATACCATTTTCTGACTGTGGGGTTTTGTGCAACTCCTTCTGGGGGAGCAGTCCCCTTTCGGATTGCTTCTAGTAAGTTAAATGGACCTCTGGTTTGAACAGGTTGTTCCTGGTGTATTTTCTCAGCTTGTCTCACTGCTCGGACTAAAGACAACAGTCCCTTTTCCCACTTGGAATACCTCTGTTCTGTCTCTTTAAATGCAGTGAGCTGAACATCAAAGGTCTTTTCAGTTCATCAGGGCCAGTTTAGAACAGGTTACAATAAGTACCATGTTCAGCAAAACCCCGTCCTCGACCATAGGGTCGTGGGGTTGTACTGGTCCCAATGACTGATGTGGTTTTAATCCCTGTAGTAGAGATTTCACTGCCTCTTCATGTTCTGGTTCCATTTCCATGGTTTTCCCTTTCATAAAAGTGAGTAGAGTGGGCAAGCAATGATAGAAAATCCAGGTGCATGTTTCCTCCAGCACCCTGAAGTACCCATAAGCTCTTGTAATTCTTTCCTAGATTGGGGCATCTGCAATTGTTCCATTTTACTTAGGGTGTCCGGTGGAATTGTTGCACCACCTGCAATCCACCAAGTACCTAAAAATTTTACCTCTTTACTTGGTCCCTGACATTTCTCAGGTGGGATTTCAACTTCTGCTTTATGTAGCGCTTGCCACACTGTTGTTGCAGCTTCCCCTGCCTCTTCAGGGGAATCTCCTCCAATTAGAATATCATCTATATATTGGTACAGTTTCACATTCTGAGGAAGTGAGATGGTTTGTAAAAGTTCAGCAAGCACAGCATGAGCAATTGTGGGTGATTCAGGTATGATTTCCTGCTCCACGCCAAGGTCCAGTAGTTTCTTCTGTTTTTATAATGGGTCTGGCTTCATCTTCAGGGGATTTGAAGGGCATAAAGAATCATTTTCCCCCAGTTTGTTATCACTGGGGGGGATTTCCATCCCATTCTTCAGGGGATACAATTAATTTCCTAATCTGTACAATGTCAGGGGATTGGGAGCTCACATTAGCATCACCTCAACCTTTTCTTCCAACTTTTGTTTTTCCTCCTTTTCTTCCTGTAACTGTTTTTGCAGCTGCTCAATTTTTGAGGACAGTATTAATTCAGCTGCCTTTGTGTCTTCTATTTCTTCCGTTTGGTCCAGTTCCCTTTTATTGCTATTCTTCCTAAAATGACAAACAACTTCTCTGTAGGTGCTTAACATTTTGCAAATAATTCCTTTTCCATCTTTTATATGGCCCCTGGTTACCTTTAGTTGTTTTTCCACAGCTTCCCAATCATGCCAATTACCATGGGCCCATTCATCTGAGAATTTGGGAGTTGCACTTATTCCATGTTTTTGTAAAGAATCAGTGATACTACTTGCCATCCTGCCGACTACACCAATTTGTCACGAATGAGTGGTTTAGAGGCTGCTTAAAGAATCACCGTCAAAGGTATGAGCAGAAAGTGATTTCAAAAGGAATTTATAAAAGTGCGACTTAAAGGAATTCGATGGCAAGTTCACTCTATCACTTACTACATGGATAAAGCATACAAAGGAAAATTGAGGTAGATTTGAGCTAGAATGATTTATACAGAGATTGAGGATGAAAAAGGGTAAGGGAGAGCCTCCCATTGAGTCACGAGGTTCAGAGAAGACCCCTTTGCTTTCTAAACTCCTGGTGGAGCTTAGGTGCAGCTGGATCCACTCCTAGTCCCAGACTTGGTCAAAGGTTTGTATCTAAGGGATTACATGTGTTTAGCAGCAGTCTAAGGTTCATTCACAGTTTTAGGATAGATCATGAGATTTTAGCAGCACTTCATCAATTAACTACTTTAACATTTACAAAGTAAGTTAGTAGAGACTACTACAATCACGACAGTGACTTAATTACAGATTCGAGATGGTAGTATTTACACTCTACTTGGATGGAAGGGAGTACTTCCATCATTTTCACACACACACAAAGAGACACAAAGATAGATAAATATACAAAGGTATACCTGTTAAAAGCTCCCCTCGAGTCCAGTGAAATATCCACGTCAAATGTCTTGGCATTTCTCCTTGGGTGAGGGGGCGAGCCTGGAGGAGAGTTTCAGCCCAGGTCCTGTCATCCGTGGTGGTCCTTTGAATCGGAAACTCGAGAGCTTGTGAGCTCTCATAGGTGTCCCACTCAGAGGAAGCTACTGGGCGCAGCCCGCTGTGGTCCAGGAGAGCTCAAAGGGCCTCACTTAGGGCCGCTGTTTATAGGGTCGCAAGATGATTGGCTTTAGTCATCTGTGAAAATTCTCCCCTTGGATAGCTGCTTGTGGGGAAATTGCAAAGCCCCTGATACAGAGTACTGTTCAAGATGCCAGAGAACCCTTCACTGGACAGCAGACAAGGTAAAGGCAGGTGAGCTTTTGAAGCAAGCATGAATGCCTGCACCTGCTCTGGGTTTGCCAGACTTTGGGAAGCCATTTACCTTGTTTGAACATGAAGAAATTTAAGTATCCCAGCCAAAACCAGTACAGTCTGGTAGCTCAAGCATCCTTTGCTTGTGTCCCTAGGGCAGCTGCTGCAGCACACCTGGTTGAAGAGATTGAAAACGTGGTGCTTGGATCCCCTCTAGTGGTACAAGTACCACATGAAATTGAAATGCTGCTGTCACAGCACCTTACCCAGGCACTGTCACCACAGCGAATACATCATTATGAGCTGATTCTCTTACTGGTGGAAAACATAACAATTAAGCAATGTAACGTGCTGAATCCTGCTAGTCTACTCCCTCCTCCTGGGGAAGAAACTCCACATCACAATGGTGTGGTAACAGCTTGTGAAGACAAAAAGACTTTAAAATATTTAACTGATGTACCATTTCCACATCCAGGTCTTGAACTATGTCTAGATGGGTCTGCACATTATCTGAGCGGTAACTCGGTTAGAGGTTATTCAGAAACTACTGAAAATAAAGTAGTAAGGGCTTCACCACTCAGTCTGAAGCTGAGTGCACAAGCAGCAGAATTGATTGCATTAACAAAGACTTTCCAGCTGTCCAAAGAAAAGACTGCAAATATTTGTACTGATTCTTGCTATGCATTTGAAGTATGCCACACCAGTGGACAGTTATGGAAGCAGCGTAGCTTTATAACTTCCAGTGAGAGTAAGTACTGAGCTGTTAGAAACTATACAATTGCCAAAGAAACTAGCTATTGTTCATCAGTGGGGTGGGTTGACCTTGCCTGGCTGCCAAGTTCCCACCAAGCCGCTCTATCACTCCCCCTCCTCAGCAGGGCAGGGGGGAGAAATTAAGATGGAAAACTTGTGGGTCGAGCTAAAGGCAGTTTAATAAAGAAAAGCAAAGGCCGCACGTGGAAGCAAAGGAAACAAAAAAATTCTTCTCTACTTCCCATCAGCAGGCCATGTCCAGCACTTCCTGGGAAGCTGGGCCTCAGTATGCATAGCGGTTGTTTCAGTAGATAAATGCCTTAATAATGAATGCCCCCGTCCCCTTTCTCTTAGCTTTTAATGCTGAGCATGACGTCATATGGTACAGAAAATCCCTTTGGTTAGTTTGGGTCAGCTGTTCTGGCTGTGTCCCCTCCCAGCCTCTTGCCCACCCCCAGCCTACCGGCCTTTGAGGCAGGTGGCTGGAGAGACAGCCTTGCTGCTGTGCGAGCACTGCTCAGCAGCAGCCAAAACATTGCTGTGTTATTAACACCATTCTAAACACAAAACCAAAGCACAGCACTATGAGAGCTGCTATGGGGAAAGTTAACGCCATCCCATCCAGAGCCTGTATCTGCACATGTGCTTGCAATGGTTTCCGTATGTGTACATGTATTTGGTTAATGTATGTGCATGAGTAATTCTCTCGCTAGCTGAAATAGTATAAGCAACCCTATCTCTAATGGTATCTGTACTGCTGATGGTCTCGGTATCAGTTTGACTATCTGTAATGGTACCGCTGTCTCTGTACTGGTATTGGGATCTGTAATGGTATTGGTGATTGCATCTGTAATGGTAATTGTATCTGCATTGATATGTGTAAGATTATCATATCTGCAATAGGATCAGTATCTGCAATAGGATCTGCATCCGCAATGGCATTTGCAATGGCATCAACATCTGCAGTGCTATCTGCAGCTGTAATGGCATTTGTAATGGTAAGAGTATCTGCAATGGCCTCTGCATCTTCAGTGATGTCTGCATCTGCAATGGCATCTGCTTCTCCCATTGTACTTGCATCTGACTTTGCATCAGCAATGGTATCTGCAGCGGTTGCTGCAATGGAATCAGCATCTGAAATGGCATCTGATCTGCAGAGGTATTTGCTTTGGTATCTGCATTGGCAACATTATCAGGAATGGTCGGAGCATCTGCAAAGGTATATGCAAAGGTTTCTGCAGTGGTATTTGAATCTGCAACCCCCTTTGCAATGGTGTCTGCATCTGGAATGGTATCTGCATCTGCTATGGCATCAGCAGCGCTATCTGCATTATCAATAGCATCTCTCAACAGTGTTACAGTCAATGGCTCAATGTCCAAGTGGAAGCCAGTTACGAATGATGTCCATCAGGGGTCCGTGCTGGGATCAATACTATTTTATATCTTCATCAACGACATAAACAGGGGGATTGAGTGCACCCTCAGCAAGATTGCAGACGACACCAAGCTGAGTGGTGCAGTTGATTCGCTAGAGGGAAGGGATGCCCTCCAGAGGGACCTCAACAGGCTTGGGGGGTTGGTCCATGCAAAGCTCATGAAGTTCAAGAAGGCCAAGTGCCCCTGGGTTGGGGCAATCCTCACTATCAGTACAGTGTGGGGGATGAAGGGATTGAGAGCAGCCCTGCGAAGAAAGACTTGAGGATACTGGTGGATGAAAACTTGGACATGAGCTGGCAATGTGTGCTCGCAGTCCAGAAGGCCAACCGTTTCCTGGGCTGCATCAAAAGAAGCATGGCCAGCAGGTCGAGGGAGGTGATTCTCTCCCTCTACTCCGCTCTTGTGAGACCCCCCCTGGAGCACTGTGTCCAGCTCTGGAGCCCCCTGCACAGGAAAGACATGGACCTGTTGGAGTGGGTCCAGAGGAGGGCCACGGAAACGATCTGAGAGCTGGAATACCTCTCCTATGAAGAAAGGTTGAGAGAATTGGGGTTGTTCAGCCCGGAGAAGAGAAGCCTCTGGGGACACCTTATCATGGCCTTTCAATACTGTACTGGATTTGAGTGGGACAGAGTTACATTTCTTCATAGTCGCTAGTGTGGGGATTTGTGTTTTGGATTTGCAATGAAAACAGTGTTGGTAACACAGGGATTTAGTTCTTGCTGAACAGTGCTTGCACACCATCAAAGCCTTTTCTGCTCCTCATACTGCCCCGTCAGAGAGTAGGCTGGGGATGCACAAGAATTTGGGAGGGGACACAGCTGGGACAGCTGACCCCAAATGACCAAAGGGGTATTCCATACCATACGATGTCATGCTCAGAAATAAAAGCTGGGGGAAGAAGAAAGAATTCAGAGTTATGGCATGTGTCTTCCCAAGTAGTTATTATGCATGGGGATGGTTAAACACCTGCCTGCCAATGGGAAGTAGTGAATGAAGTGTGCAGCTTTTACTTTATGTATTAAAGTGTCTTTATCTCAACCCATTAGTTTTCTCACTTTTACCCTTCTGATTCTCTCCCCCGTCCCATTGTGGGGCGAGTGAGTGAATGGCTGTATGGTGCTTAGCTGCCCATCGGGGTTACACCATGACAAATACCTAAAGGGGGCTTATAAGAAAGATGGAGAGAGACTTTTTACCAGGGCTTGTAGTGATAGGACAAGAGGTAATGGCTTTAAACTAAAAGAGGGAAGATTTAGATTTGACATCAGGAAGAGATTTTTTATGATCAGGGTGGTGAGACACTGGAACAGGTTGCCCAGAGAAGTTGTGGATGCCCCATTCCTCAAGTGTTCAGCGTCAGGTTGGACGGGGCGTTGAGCAACCTGAGCTAGTGGAAGATGTCCCTGCTGTGGGCGGGGTTGCAACTAGATGATCTTTAAAGGTCCCTTCCAACGTAAACCATTCTGTGATTCCATGGTTCTATGATTCCATGCCTCTATTACTTACTGTCCAGGATGTTTGGGTTTTTTTCTAAATTCATACTCCCTTCTGCACAAACCAATTCATAAAATTAAAGAGGCCTTTGCAATACAGACGAGGGCAAAGGCTGTAGCAGGGAAGTGTAATATAGATGTATAAGCTGCAATTTTTGATGTTGAGCTGTCCTGACACCTTGTTCCATCAGCTTTACCATAATGGGTAAAGAGAGTCACAAGAAGTGTCACATGCTATACCACACGTGGCATTGTAACCCTTGGGTCAGATACCTGTAAGGACAGGAGGGAAATGAAGGAAGCCCTGTCTTGCTACTGCTACTCCCCAAAGCAGACTATTCCTCGTCCTGAAGGACTTTCTCAGGCAATGGAGAGGCATATGGGAGAGCTTCAGTGCCAGGAGGGGCGCGAGCAATCCCATGACTCTGTTCCAAGGTTTCCGCATCCTTCCTGGGAGAAACTGTAGTCAAACACAAGTCCTCTTTGCTGCCATCTCGCCCCTCTTACTCGTAGTGTACACGGAGAACAGACTAGTCTCTTTCCTCTAATTTTACAATACAATTTCAAATTCTGAGCTTCTCATCCAAACTGCTTTCAAACCTGCCCAGACTCATTCTGTAAAGAGCCCCCTCCATCCCTTCAGTCATTAATGAGACTCTCTAGAAGCACTGGATGCAAGTCAGGGCTCTGCAGAGCCCCACCAGAACACAGGCTTCTCTTTAGCCAACAAGTGCCCCCTCCTGTGTACACTGCGCTCAAGAAGAAGTCATTTAGGAGACACCTGAGTCCCTTGAGTCCCATAGAAGACATATAAAGGTCACAAGCACATGACTTGAATCTATGTTCTAAGAGGTGCTTTTTGTGTAAGAATCAACTCCCAAGAAATATTAGAATCAGTCTTTCTCTTTTTTTTTTTTTTAATTTTGTGGTTTCATTAAAAAAAAAGAAGAGCCAAAATTGTATAGAAATTGTTGCCTCTTCCTCTGTATGTCAACTAGAGTTTGCAAAAGTTAAACACAATCGTCGTTCCGTTACTCCACGTGAAGGCACCCTTACCCATAACAGGAAGAGCAAGCATGGAGTGCAACGTGAAGCACCTCTTGGACAGAGCTAGTCTTGAAGAACTGCCTGAGCCGAGAAGCAGCTAGTTCAGTCGATAAAGGCCTGGAGGAGCAGTGGTACTCCTTTTGGAAACATGACAACATTGCCAGGAGGGCTGTGAGGATCCGCAGTTTCTCTTTGGTGTGACCAATGCCCTCATCCTCATCTCTGGACTCTGCCACAGAGACAAAGACACAGGAGATGATGCCAAGAAGCTATCTGCTGTTCAGAGAAGAAGCTGCCTCTCTGTAACACTCAAGCAAAGGTCTCTGG
>NW_027441559.1:5000-10000 GCF_964195595.1 Calonectris borealis
CCCCGGGGTAGACCTGGCCTCCCCCGGTGCAGGCGGCGGCAGTCTCCGGCGCACGGGGGTAGACCTGGCCTCCCCCGGTGTTGGGGTAGACCTGGCCTTCCCCGCCGCGGGGGTAGACCTGGCCTCTCCGGCGCAGGCGGCGGCAGTCTCCGGCGCCCGGGGGTAGACCTGGCCTCCCCGGCCCGGGGTAGACCTGGCCTCCCCCGCCGCGGGGGTAGACCTGGCCTCCCCCGCCGCAGGCGGCGGCAGTCTCCGGCGCCCGGGGGTAGACCTGGCCTCCCCCGGTGTTGGGGTAGACCTGGCCTCCCCCGCCGCGGGGGGTAGACCTGGCCTCCCCGCCCCGGGGTAGACCTGGCCTCCCCCGGTGCAGGCGGCGGCAGTCTCCGGCGCACGGGGGTAGACCTGGCCTCCCCCGCCGCGGGGGGTAGACCTGGCCTCCCCCGCCGCGGGGGTAGGCCTGGCCTCCCCGGCGCAGGCGGCGGCAGTCTCCGGCGCCCGGGGGTAGACCTGGCCTCCCCCGCCGCGGGGGGTAGACCTGGCCTCTCCCGCCGCAGGCGGCGGCAGTCTCCGGCGCCCGGGGGTAGACCTGGCCTCCCCCGCCGCGGGGGGTAGACCTGGCCTCCCCCGCTCGGGGGTAGACCTGGCCTCCCCCGCCGCGGGGGTAGACCTGGCCTCCCACGCCGCAGGCGGCGGCAGTCTCCGGCGCCCGGGGGTAGACCTGGCCTCCCCCGCCCGGTGTTGGGGTGCCGTCCCCCGTCCCCCCGCGTTTATTCTTTTTTTTTTTTTTAACTTTTATTTATGTATGTATGTAGGTACGTACGTACGTACGTATGTATGTAATCATCGATTGGTACCTCGGGCGCAAATTGTTAATTCAAAAGGTGATAAGCGACCCTTCACATTTTCATTTAATTTACAACTAACTCTTGCACGTACTCTTGCCAAATTTATCTATTACAGCCGTCTTTATTAAAGAATTAACAGTAATTACTAACAGGTACTCATCGGCCCCACCTTCCCTCTCTCTCCCTTTCCCGTCCGTCACCTCTTGGCGTGCCCGAAAGAGAGGAATGCAGATTTGGTAAAGAAATCCGATCCTTCGTTATTGATGTGTCCATAGCCATGTTTATGTTTTGGGATCTCTTCAATGAACCCAATGGTTTATTTCATTGGTTCGATAAATTAAGTCTTCCTTAATTTTTAACGTCGATTCATTTCCTTCATTTCCGCACGAAGGAATTCATTCATCGTCGTCGAATACCTCGGTCCTAAGCGAGGGATAGAAACGTCGGTCACCGAATCGCTAGTCACTTGACCTTGACCTTAATTTACCCGGGGTCAGTTCTTGGTGCGCAGGGGATTGAGGAGTATTTGTACACGCGTCTTAACAAAGCAGGTCGAGCGTTATCGAGATTCTCCAATCGGCCCCGTTTTATTTTTCCGGGGGTATCGTCCACCTAGCCGTGCTAAAAGAAAATTAATTTTACCAGAATTTGATTGATTTCTTTTTCCCTACGGAAACCGATACGGACAATAACTCTTGTGTGACGCAGTGCTCGCTCTCCTGCATTAAAAGCCCTTTAAATCCCAGAAACGGGCGGGGGGTGGGGGAATTACGCCCACACGCACGCACACGCACGCATGCCCCCACTCCCCATCGCCCACCGCGGGCAGGAAGACGGGGACAGGGTGGCCCTTGTATCAGACCCGCTTAAATCTCGAATCACCCCCCCGGTTCCCCACCTCCCCACACACCCCCCGGACGGGAGACGGCGGCAGCCCGGTCCAGCCGGACCCGGAGCACGGAGGGGCCGTCAGGTCTACCCGGCTCCGGGGCCGGCGGCGGCCGTCAGGTCTACCCGGCTCCGGGGCCGGCGGCGGCCGTCAGGTCTACCCGGCTCCGGGGCCGCCGGCGGCCGTCAGGTCTACCCGGCTCCGGGGCCGGCGGCGGCCGTCAGGTCTACCCGGCTCCGGGGCCGGCGGCGGCCGTCAGGTCTACCCGGCTCCGGGGCCGGCGGCGGCCGTCAGGTCTACCCGGCTCCGGGGCCGGCGGCGGCCGTCAGGTCTACGCGGCTCCGGGGCCGGCGGCGGCCGTCAGGTCTACCCGGCTCCGGGGCCGGCGGCGGCCGTCAGGTCTACCCGGCTCCGGGGCCGCCGGCGGCCGTCAGGTCTACCCGGCTCCGGGGCCGGCGGCGGCCGTCAGGTCTACCCGGCTCCGGGGCCGGCGGCGGCCGTCAGGTCTACCCGGCTCCGGGCCAGGCGGCGGCCGTCAGGTCTACCCGGCTCCGGGGCCGCCGGCGGCCGTCAGGTCTACCCGGCTCCGGGGCCGGCGGCGGCCGTCAGGTCTACCCGGCTCCGGGGCCGCCGGCGGCCGTCAGGTCTACCCGGCTCCGGGGCCGGCGGCGGCCGTCAGGTCTACCCGGCTCCGGGGCCGGCGGCGGCCGTCAGGTCTACCCGGCTCCGGGGCCGGCGGCGGCCGTCAGGTCTACCCGGCTCCGGGGCCGGCGGCGGCCGTCAGGTCTACCCGGCTCCGGGGCCGGCGGCGGCCGTCAGGTCTACCCGGCTCCGGGGCCGCCGGCGGCCGTCAGGTCTACCCGGCTCCGGGGCCGCCGGCGGCCGTCAGGTCTACCCGGCTCCGGGGCCGCCGGCGGCCGTCAGGTCTACCCGGCTCCGGGGCCGCCGGCGGCCGTCAGGTCTACCCGGCTCCGGGGCCGGCGGCGGCCGTCAGGTCTACCCGGCTCCGGGGCCGGCGGCGGCCGTCAGGTCTACCCGGCTCCGGGGCCGGCGGCGGCCGTCAGGTCTACCCGGCTCCGGGGCCGCCGGCGGCCGTCAGGTCTACCCGGCTCCGGGGCCGGCGGCGGCCGTCAGGTCTACCCGGCTCCGGGGCCGGCGGCGGCCGTCAGGTCTACCCGGCTCCGGGGCCGGCGGCGGCCGTCAGGTCTACCCGGCTCCGGGGCCGCCGGCGGCCGTCAGGTCTACCCGGCTCCGGGGCCGGCGGCGGCCGTCAGGTCTACCCGGCTCCGGGGCCGCCGGCGGCCGTCAGGTCTACCCGGCTCCGGGGCCGGCGGCGGCCGTCAGGTCTACCCGGCTCCGGGGCCGGCGGCGGCCGTCAGGTCTACCCGGCTCCGGGGCCGCCGGCGGCCGTCAGGTCTACCCGGCTCCGGGGCCGCCGGCGGCCGTCAGGTCTACCCGGCTCCGGGGCCGGCGGCGGCCGTCAGGTCTACCCGGCTCCGGGGCCGGCGGCGGCCGTCAGGTCTACCCGGCTCCGGGGCCGCCGGCGGCCGTCAGGTCTACCCGGCTCCGGGGCCGCCGGCGGCCGTCAGGTCTACCCGGCTCCGGGGCCGGCGGCGGCCGTCAGGTCTACCCGGCTCCGGGCCAGGCGGCGGCCGTCAGGTCTACCCGGCTCCGGGGCCGGCGGCGGCCGTCAGGTCTACCCGGCTCCGGGGCCGGCGGCGGCCGTCAGGTCTACCCGGCTCCGGGGCCGGCGGCGGCCGTCAGGTCTACCCGGCTCCGGGCCCGCCGGCGGCCGTCATGTCTACCCGGCTCCGGGCTCGGCGGCGGCCGTCAGGTCTACCCCTTTTCGGAGCCCGTGGGGCCGCCTGCGGTACCCGGCGACCGCGGGTTGTTGGTTGCGTAGCGTCCGGCGATAAGGGCGGCCAAGTCTACCCGGCTCCGGCGGGACTTGGTCGCCTTGCCGGGGCCGAGGGGTAGACGTGTTGTCCCCGCTGCTTCGTCGGAGCTGCCGAAGGGGTCGCTGTTTTTCGCTGCCTCCAGTTACGTCATCGTAAAAGTCGGCGTGGTTGGCGCGCCTCCCCGGTGCGCAGAGGCGCCGCTCTTGGAGCTTGCCGGCGGCGGGGACGTGCCGGTCCGTACTATAGGAGCGAGCCGTGACTCGTCTCCAGAGCAGCGCTCGTCAGCGGCTGCAAGGCCCGCGGTTCTGCCAGCAAAGTGGGGTGCTCGGCGGCCGTCGTGGCGGTTCCCTCGGTGGTCCGGCCCAGCTTCCAGTCTCTTCGGTCCGGCCATCTCCCAGCGCTTGCCCGACAAGCCAGCCCAGCGTGTCCGAGGGGTCGGGAGCTGCGGAGAGCCGGAGCCGGCGGCCGGCTCCGGCGGCCGTTGCCGACCGGCACGAGGCATAAGGCCGGATCCCGCAGGGCAGGGCAAAGACTCGAACGCACCCAGCCGGGGCCCAGTGATGGTGAAGGTCACTGCCGGAGGCAGACGGCCGGGGGGCGTCGAGCCTGCCGCGGCTTACTCCCGGCTCCAGAGGGCCCGGTTGGTGGGACGACCGAGGTTGGCGGCACCTCGTCCCTTTGTGCCAGCCTTAAGCTGGAGCCCGCGAAGCGGGCGGAGAGAGCGGCGGCCGGCTCCCGGCCAGCCGAACGCAGACGGCCGGGGGGTGCCGAGCCTGCCGCGGCTTCCCCCCCCCGGCCCCCCGAGGGCCCAACTGACGGCGCAGGCGGGGCGGCGGCGTCCCGTTTTCACCGGTGCGAGCCCTCCGCGGGCAGCTGGTGGTGTCAGGCGGGCCCGGTGACGGGACTGCGGCGTGCAGGCGAGGCGGCGGCGCCTCGTCCTCGTTTCCCCCGGGAGAAGCGGTTCCCCGCGGGGCAGGGCAAAGACCGGCGGCCGGTGGCGGTCGCCGGCACTCGAACGCTGGAAGGCCGGGGGAGCCGAGCCTCCCTCGGCCCCGGGGGGCCCGATGATGGCAAAGGCGGGTGCTGGCACCGTTCCGGGGCAGAGGTGCCCGCGAGTGCCCAGCCCACCAGGGCTGCCGCCGGCTGCCGAGGGCCGTGTGATGGAGACGGGCAAGGTGGCGGCGCCTTGTCCTTTTTCTCCGGCCTTAAGCTGGAGCCCGCGAAGCGGGCAGAAACACCGGCAGCCGAATGCAGACAGCCGGGGGGTCTCGAGTCGGCCGCGGCTTGCCCCGGCCCCCGAGGGCCCGGTGATGGTGCAGGCGGGGCGGCGGCGCCTCGTCCTCTTTTTTGCTGGCGCGAGTCCTGGTA
>NW_027441559.1:15000-17500 GCF_964195595.1 Calonectris borealis
CCGGCGGGCGGCCCGAGCCACGGCTCTCCTCCCGGGCGCAGCGCCGGGCTACTGAGGGAAACCCCGGGCCCCGGGCAGGAGGACGAGGCGGTGGCGGCGGACGTCGGGCGCGCCCCCGCGGGCGGACGCTCCCCCGAGGGCGGCAGCGGGGGAGGCACCCCCGCGGGGCCTGCAGGTCGTTTCCCTCACCCCAGGGCCAGGTACCTAGCGTCCGCGCCTCGGCGGCCCTCCCTCGGCGAGCGCCGGGGGTCGAAGGCCGCGGAGCCGGGCGGCGGTTTAAAGACGCGGGCGGCTCGATGCGACCCGCGGGGCGGCCGGGCGGTGGCGCCTCCAGGGGCGGGAGTCGCTCCCGCAGAGCCCCTGGCTGGGCGCCGCCCGTGCCCGTCGCGCGGGCAGCCGTGCCGGGGAGGGGTCCCGCTGCCCCCCCCTCTCCGCGGTCCGGTCTCGGCGGAGGAGACCGCGGCGCGGTCGGCCGCGGCCGGCCCGCCTGCCTCGAAACGGGTGGACCCCCCCCGGCGGGAGCGCGGGCTCTCCGCCGAGGGGGCGGCGAGCCCCCGCGGCGGGGGCTCGCCCGGCGGCCGCCGGGCCGCCGCGCCCCGCCCCGTCGCAGCGCTGCGGCGCGCTGCGCTCCGCTCCCTCCCCCTCGCCCCCCGGCGAGCGCTCGGCGGTCCCGCGCCGCCGGCCGCCGGCGAGGGCGGCACCCCGGCCGAGCGGCGGCGGCGCCGCTCGGCGTGTCGGCCGGCCGGAGGGCGCCCGCCGCCGGCCGCGGCTGTCCCGGCCCGGGCCCCGCCCGTCGCTTCCCCGCCGCCCTTCCCGGCCGCGCCGGGCGGGCGGGCGCGCGGGCGGGGGCGTCCCACTCCCGGTCTCCGCGTGGAAACGGGGAGAGCGGGCGCCGCCCCCGCCTTAGCGCCGTCCGCCTCGTCGCCTGGCGCGTGCCCGCGGAAGGGGGCCGAGGCGGGGGGCGGCGGCGGCGGCGGTTCCGGGCGGGCGGCCGCGCCGGCGCGGCGGCGGGCGCCGTCCGGCGGGCCGCGGGCGGCGTGCCGCGTCGCCGGCTCGGGCTCCGGCGGTCGCCGCCTCCGGCGCGGCCGGCGGCGGAGCCGCGGAGGCGCCGGCGGGGCGAGCCGCGGGAAGGGGAGCCGGCTGTCGTAGCGCGGCGCAGGTTGTGGGCGGAGGCGCGCGCGCGCGGGGGTCCGGCGGGGCGCCCCGCTGCTGCCGCCCGGCAGCAGCATCCGTTGTCCCGAGCGAGGCGGGCGGGCGGCGCGGCCGGGCGCGTCGCCGCCTCCGTGCGGAGGCCGGGCCGAGCCCGGGCGCCTGGGCCGCCTCCGAAACGCGCAAGGGGCGTCTGCCCGCTGTGGGTCGAGTCGGGAGCGCGGGCTCCCCGCCCTTGCCGTTCGGGGTTTTTTCCCGTTCCCTTTTTCCCTTCCGCTGGGTGTGCTCGTACGGTCAGGCGAGGCGAGGCCTCTCCGCCGCGGCCCGTGGCGCCGCGCCGCGGCCCCCTCCGCGCGGGCGGGGGGGGCGGGCCGGCGGGCGGGCGGGCGGTGGGCCGTCCTCCGAGAGGGGCCGCTGCTGGCGAGCGGTCCCGGCCCCCCCGCGCGCGCGGGGCGGTGCCGAAAGGCAGACAACTCTTAGCGGTGGATCACTCGGCTCGTGCGTCGATGAAGAACGCAGCTAGCTGCGAGAATTAATGTGAATTGCAGGACACATTGATCATCGACACTTCGAACGCACTTGCGGCCCCGGGTTCCTCCCGGGGCTACGCCTGTCTGAGCGTCGCTTGACGATCAATCGCCGGCTGGGCCGCCCCCCCTCCCCCCCCCTCCCCGGGGTGGGGAGGCGGCGGCCGCAGCGGCGCGGCTGGGGTGCCTCGCAGGCCCGCGCGCGGCCTCGGGCCGGGGAAGCGGTTCGCCGCCGCCCGGCGCCGTCGGCCCAAGGGCCTTCGTCCCCCTAAATCGAGACTCGGGGAGCGCTCCGAAGCTCCCCGCTCCCGGAGCGCCCGCTGGGCGGAGCCTCGTCCCGTCGGGGCCGCGCCAGGGTGCGTCGGGCCGGTCGGGCCCGGCGCGGCGGCGGGGAGAGAGAGTGGGGGGGGGAGGCGCGGGCCTCGCCCCCGGCCTCCCGCGCGGGCGGCTGTCTGCGGGTGGGTACCGCGGCGGTACCGTGCCGTGCTGCCGCGCGCGCGCGCGCTGTGCCGGGGACGGGGGTCGTCCCCGTCGCCCCCCCCCCGCCACCGCCTTTCTCCCCGACTCCCCCGCCGCGCCCCGGGCGGCCGCGGAGGGGGCGGCGCGGCGGCGGCGGCGTTCCGCGCGTGCGGTCGCCGTCGGCGCCGGCCGCCTCGGGCCGCGGCGCCCGGGCGCCCGCCCGGCCGTCGTCGCCCCTGGCCGTGCCCCGGGGGCCGTCTCCGGGCGCGTCTCGACGCGTGTCGGGCCGTCTCCGGGCTGGGGCTTTCGCCGCGAGCGGCGGCGCGAGACCGCAGCAGCAGCAGCAGCAGCAGCAGCAGCAGCAG
>NW_027441559.1:22500-27500 GCF_964195595.1 Calonectris borealis
CCCGGCCCGGGGTAGACCTGGCCTCCCCCGCCGCGGGGGTAGACCTGGCCTCCCCCGCCGCAGGCGGCGGCAGTCTCCGGCGCCCGGGGGTAGACCTGGCCTCCCCCGGTGTTGGGGTAGACCTGGCCTCCCCCGCCGCGGGGGGTAGACCTGGCCTCCCCGCCCCGGGGTAGACCTGGCCTCCCCCGGTGCAGGCGGCGGCAGTCTCCGGCGCACGGGGGTAGACCTGGCCTCCCCCGCCGCGGGGGGTAGACCTGGCCTCCCCCGCCGCGGGGGTAGGCCTGGCCTCCCCGGCGCAGGCGGCGGCAGTCTCCGGCGCCCGGGGGTAGACCTGGCCTCCCCCGCCGCGGGGGGTAGACCTGGCCTCTCCCGCCGCAGGCGGCGGCAGTCTCCGGCGCCCGGGGGTAGACCTGGCCTCCCCCGCCGCGGGGGGTAGACCTGGCCTCCCCCGCTCGGGGGTAGACCTGGCCTCCCCCGCCGCGGGGGTAGACCTGGCCTCCCACGCCGCAGGCGGCGGCAGTCTCCGGCGCCCGGGGGTAGACCTGGCCTCCCCCGCCCGGTGTTGGGGTGCCGTCCCCCGTCCCCCCGCGTTTATTCTTTTTTTTTTTTTTAACTTTTATTTATGTATGTATGTAGGTACGTACGTACGTACGTATGTATGTAATCATCGATTGGTACCTCGGGCGCAAATTGTTAATTCAAAAGGTGATAAGCGACCCTTCACATTTTCATTTAATTTACAACTAACTCTTGCACGTACTCTTGCCAAATTTATCTATTACAGCCGTCTTTATTAAAGAATTAACAGTAATTACTAACAGGTACTCATCGGCCCCACCTTCCCTCTCTCTCCCTTTCCCGTCCGTCACCTCTTGGCGTGCCCGAAAGAGAGGAATGCAGATTTGGTAAAGAAATCCGATCCTTCGTTATTGATGTGTCCATAGCCATGTTTATGTTTTGGGATCTCTTCAATGAACCCAATGGTTTATTTCATTGGTTCGATAAATTAAGTCTTCCTTAATTTTTAACGTCGATTCATTTCCTTCATTTCCGCACGAAGGAATTCATTCATCGTCGTCGAATACCTCGGTCCTAAGCGAGGGATAGAAACGTCGGTCACCGAATCGCTAGTCACTTGACCTTGACCTTAATTTACCCGGGGTCAGTTCTTGGTGCGCAGGGGATTGAGGAGTATTTGTACACGCGTCTTAACAAAGCAGGTCGAGCGTTATCGAGATTCTCCAATCGGCCCCGTTTTATTTTTCCGGGGGTATCGTCCACCTAGCCGTGCTAAAAGAAAATTAATTTTACCAGAATTTGATTGATTTCTTTTTCCCTACGGAAACCGATACGGACAATAACTCTTGTGTGACGCAGTGCTCGCTCTCCTGCATTAAAAGCCCTTTAAATCCCAGAAACGGGCGGGGGGTGGGGGAATTACGCCCACACGCACGCACACGCACGCATGCCCCCACTCCCCATCGCCCACCGCGGGCAGGAAGACGGGGACAGGGTGGCCCTTGTATCAGACCCGCTTAAATCTCGAATCACCCCCCCGGTTCCCCACCTCCCCACACACCCCCCGGACGGGAGACGGCGGCAGCCCGGTCCAGCCGGACCCGGAGCACGGAGGGGCCGTCAGGTCTACCCGGCTCCGGGGCCGGCGGCGGCCGTCAGGTCTACCCGGCTCCGGGGCCGCCGGCGGCCGTCAGGTCTACCCGGCTCCGGGGCCGCCGGCGGCCGTCAGGTCTACCCGGCTCCGGGGCCGGCGGCGGCCGTCAGGTCTACCCGGCTCCGGGGCCGGCGGCGGCCGTCAGGTCTACCCGGCTCCGGGGCCGGCGGCGGCCGTCAGGTCTACCCGGCTCCGGGGCCGGCGGCGGCCGTCAGGTCTACCCGGCTCCGGGGCCGGCGGCGGCCGTCAGGTCTACCCGGCTCCGGGGCCGCCGGCGGCCGTCAGGTCTACCCGGCTCCGGGGCCGCCGGCGGCCGTCAGGTCTACCCGGCTCCGGGGCCGCCGGCGGCCGTCAGGTCTACCCGGCTCCGGGCCAGGCGGCGGCCGTCAGGTCTACCCGGCTCCGGGCCAGGCGGCGGCCGTCAGGTCTACCCGGCTCCGGGGCCGCCGGCGGCCGTCAGGTCTACCCGGCTCCGGGGCCGGCGGCGGCCGTCAGGTCTACCCGGCTCCGGGGCCGGCGGCGGCCGTCAGGTCTACCCGGCTCCGGGGCCGCCGGCGGCCGTCAGGTCTACCCGGCTCCGGGGCCGCCGGCGGCCGTCAGGTCTACCCGGCTCCGGGGCCGCCGGCGGCCGTCAGGTCTACCCGGCTCCGGGGCCGCCGGCGGCCGTCAGGTCTACCCGGCTCCGGGGCCGGCGGCGGCCGTCAGGTCTACCCGGCTCCGGGGCCGGCGGCGGCCGTCAGGTCTACCCGGCTCCGGGGCCGGCGGCGGCCGTCAGGTCTACCCGGCTCCGGGGCCGGCGGCGGCCGTCAGGTCTACCCGGCTCCGGGGCCGCCGGCGGCCGTCAGGTCTACCCGGCTCCGGGGCCGGCGGCGGCCGTCAGGTCTACCCGGCTCCGGGGCCGCCGGCGGCCGTCAGGTCTACCCGGCTCCGGGGCCGCCGGCGGCCGTCAGGTCTACCCGGCTCCGGGGCCGCCGGCGGCCGTCAGGTCTACCCGGCTCCGGGGCCGGCGGCGGCCGTCAGGTCTACCCGGCTCCGGGGCCGCCGGCGGCCGTCAGGTCTACCCGGCTCCGGGGCCGCCGGCGGCCGTCAGGTCTACCCGGCTCCGGGGCCGCCGGCGGCCGTCAGGTCTACCCGGCTCCGGGCCAGGCGGCGGCCGTCAGGTCTACCCGGCTCCGGGGCCGGCGGCGGCCGTCAGGTCTACCCGGCTCCGGGGCCGGCGGCGGCCGTCAGGTCTACCCGGCTCCGGGCCCGGCGGCGGCCGTCAGGTCTACCCGGCTCCGGGCCCGGCGGCGGCCGTCATGTCTACCCGGCTCCGGGCTCGGCGGCGGCCGTCAGGTCTACCCCTTTTCGGAGCCCGTGGGGCCGCCTGCGGTACCCGGCGACCGCGGGTTGTTGGTTGCGTAGCGTCCGGCGATAAGGGCGGCCAAGTCTACCCGGCTCCGGCGGGACTTGGTCGCCTTGCCGGGGCCGAGGGGTAGACGTGTTGTCCCCGCTGCTTCGTCGGAGCTGCCGAAGGGGTCGCTGTTTTTCGCTGCCTCCAGTTACGTCATCGTAAAAGTCGGCGTGGTTGGCGCGCCTCCCCGGTGCGCAGAGGCGCCGCTCTTGGAGCTTGCCGGCGGCGGGGACGTGCCGGTCCGTACTATAGGAGCGAGCCGTGACTCGTCTCCAGAGCAGCGCTCGTCAGCGGCTGCAAGGCCCGCGGTTCTGCCAGCAAAGTGGGGTGCTCGGCGGCCGTCGTGGCGGTTCCCTCGGTGGTCCGGCCCAGCTTCCAGTCTCTTCGGTCCGGCCATCTCCCAGCGCTTGCCCGACAAGCCAGCCCAGCGTGTCCGAGGGGTCGGGAGCTGCGGAGAGCCGGAGCCGGCGGCCGGCTCCGGCGGCCGTTGCCGACCGGCACGAGGCATAAGGCCGGATCCCGCAGGGCAGGGCAAAGACTCGAACGCACCCAGCCGGGGCCCAGTGATGGTGAAGGTCACTGCCGGAGGCAGACGGCCGGGGGGCGTCGAGCCTGCCGCGGCTTACTCCCGGCTCCAGAGGGCCCGGTTGGTGGGACGACCGAGGTTGGCGGCACCTCGTCCCTTTGTGCCAGCCTTAAGCTGGAGCCCGCGAAGCGGGCGGAGAGAGCGGCGGCCGGCTCCCGGCCAGCCGAACGCAGACGGCCGGGGGGTGCCGAGCCTGCCGCGGCTTCCCCCCCCCGGCCCCCCGAGGGCCCAACTGACGGCGCAGGCGGGGCGGCGGCGTCCCGTTTTCACCGGTGCGAGCCCTCCGCGGGCAGCTGGTGGTGTCAGGCGGGCCCGGTGACGGGACTGCGGCGTGCAGGCGAGGCGGCGGCGCCTCGTCCTCGTTTCCCCCGGGAGAAGCGGTTCCCCGCGGGGCAGGGCAAAGACCGGCGGCCGGTGGCGGTCGCCGGCACTCGAACGCTGGAAGGCCGGGGGAGCCGAGCCTCCCTCGGCCCCGGGGGGCCCGATGATGGCAAAGGCGGGTGCTGGCACCGTTCCGGGGCAGAGGTGCCCGCGAGTGCCCAGCCCACCAGGGCTGCCGCCGGCTGCCGAGGGCCGTGTGATGGAGACGGGCAAGGTGGCGGCGCCTTGTCCTTTTTCTCCGGCCTTAAGCTGGAGCCCGCGAAGCGGGCAGAAACACCGGCAGCCGAATGCAGACAGCCGGGGGGTCTCGAGTCGGCCGCGGCTTGCCCCGGCCCCCGAGGGCCCGGTGATGGTGCAGGCGGGGCGGCGGCGCCTCGTCCTCTTTTTTGCTGGCGCGAGTCCTGGTAGCAGGAGGGCTCGCTGGGAAGGTCTGCACTCGTACGGGCGAGGTGGCGGCGCCTCGCCCTTCCGAACTTCTCCAGCCCTAAGCTGGAGCCCGCGCAAGCGGGAAGAAAAGGGCGGCCGGTCCCTGCGGCCGGCAGCCGAAGGCAAGTGGCCGCGGGCGTCGAGCCTTGAGCGGCTTTTCCCGGCCCCCGTTACCCGGGGATGGCACGGGTGAGGCGCGGTGCCTCTTAGTCTTCTTCGGCCTTCTCCTCCCCCGGGGTAAGCGGTTCCCCGGGGCGCAGGGCAAAGACCGGTACCGGTGGCCGGCACTCGAACGCTGGAAGACCGGGGGAGTCGAGCCTGCCGCGGCTTTCCCTCGGTCCCGTTGACCTCGCTCAAGGGAATCGATGCGCGGAGCGGGTGGCCGGCGGCACCTCCCGCTCCCCCCCTTCAGTCGACCCAGACCCGCAGGCAGCGCCTGCAGAGGTGTTCCTGGGCGCGTCGGAGACGCTTCACGGCGGGCCGGCTCTGCCGGTGACCAGGCCGCCGTTGCGGCTCTCCGGAGACGCTGCCCCCCTCGCTCG
>NW_027441559.1:40000-45000 GCF_964195595.1 Calonectris borealis
CCCGCGTTTATTCTTTTTTTTTTTTTTAACTTTTATTTATGTATGTATGTAGGTACGTACGTACGTACGTATGTATGTAATCATCGATTGGTACCTCGGGCGCAAATTGTTAATTCAAAAGGTGATAAGCGACCCTTCACATTTTCATTTAATTTACAACTAACTCTTGCACGTACTCTTGCCAAATTTATCTATTACAGCCGTCTTTATTAAAGAATTAACAGTAATTACTAACAGGTACTCATCGGCCCCACCTTCCCTCTCTCTCCCTTTCCCGTCCGTCACCTCTTGGCGTGCCCGAAAGAGAGGAATGCAGATTTGGTAAAGAAATCCGATCCTTCGTTATTGATGTGTCCATAGCCATGTTTATGTTTTGGGATCTCTTCAATGAACCCAATGGTTTATTTCATTGGTTCGATAAATTAAGTCTTCCTTAATTTTTAACGTCGATTCATTTCCTTCATTTCCGCACGAAGGAATTCATTCATCGTCGTCGAATACCTCGGTCCTAAGCGAGGGATAGAAACGTCGGTCACCGAATCGCTAGTCACTTGACCTTGACCTTAATTTACCCGGGGTCAGTTCTTGGTGCGCAGGGGATTGAGGAGTATTTGTACACGCGTCTTAACAAAGCAGGTCGAGCGTTATCGAGATTCTCCAATCGGCCCCGTTTTATTTTTCCGGGGGTATCGTCCACCTAGCCGTGCTAAAAGAAAATTAATTTTACCAGAATTTGATTGATTTCTTTTTCCCTACGGAAACCGATACGGACAATAACTCTTGTGTGACGCAGTGCTCGCTCTCCTGCATTAAAAGCCCTTTAAATCCCAGAAACGGGCGGGGGGTGGGGGAATTACGCCCACACGCACGCACACGCACGCATGCCCCCACTCCCCATCGCCCACCGCGGGCAGGAAGACGGGGACAGGGTGGCCCTTGTATCAGACCCGCTTAAATCTCGAATCACCCCCCCGGTTCCCCACCTCCCCACACACCCCCCGGACGGGAGACGGCGGCAGCCCGGTCCAGCCGGACCCGGAGCACGGAGGGGCCGTCAGGTCTACCCGGCTCCGGGGCCGGCGGCGGCCGTCAGGTCTACCCGGCTCCGGGGCCGCCGGCGGCCGTCAGGTCTACCCGGCTCCGGGGCCGCCGGCGGCCGTCAGGTCTACCCGGCTCCGGGGCCGCCGGCGGCCGTCAGGTCTACCCGGCTCCGGGGCCGGCGGCGGCCGTCAGGTCTACCCGGCTCCGGGGCCGGCGGCGGCCGTCAGGTCTACGCGGCTCCGGGGCCGGCGGCGGCCGTCAGGTCTACCCGGCTCCGGGGCCGGCGGCGGCCGTCAGGTCTACCCGGCTCCGGGGCCGCCGGCGGCCGTCAGGTCTACCCGGCTCCGGGGCCGGCGGCGGCCGTCAGGTCTACCCGGCTCCGGGGCCGGCGGCGGCCGTCAGGTCTACCCGGCTCCGGGCCAGGCGGCGGCCGTCAGGTCTACCCGGCTCCGGGGCCGCCGGCGGCCGTCAGGTCTACCCGGCTCCGGGGCCGCCGGCGGCCGTCAGGTCTACCCGGCTCCGGGGCCGGCGGCGGCCGTCAGGTCTACCCGGCTCCGGGGCCGGCGGCGGCCGTCAGGTCTACCCGGCTCCGGGGCCGGCGGCGGCCGTCAGGTCTACCCGGCTCCGGGGCCGGCGGCGGCCGTCAGGTCTACCCGGCTCCGGGGCCGGCGGCGGCCGTCAGGTCTACCCGGCTCCGGGGCCGCCGGCGGCCGTCAGGTCTACCCGGCTCCGGGGCCGGCGGCGGCCGTCAGGTCTACCCGGCTCCGGGGCCGCCGGCGGCCGTCAGGTCTACCCGGCTCCGGGGCCGCCGGCGGCCGTCAGGTCTACCCGGCTCCGGGGCCGCCGGCGGCCGTCAGGTCTACCCGGCTCCGGGGCCGGCGGCGGCCGTCAGGTCTACCCGGCTCCGGGGCCGGCGGCGGCCGTCAGGTCTACCCGGCTCCGGGGCCGGCGGCGGCCGTCAGGTCTACCCGGCTCCGGGGCCGCCGGCGGCCGTCAGGTCTACCCGGCTCCGGGCCCGGCGGCGGCCGTCAGGTCTACCCGGCTCCGGGGCCGGCGGCGGCCGTCAGGTCTACCCGGCTCCGGGGCCGGCGGCGGCCGTCAGGTCTACCCGGCTCCGGGGCCGGCGGCGGCCGTCAGGTCTACCCGGCTCCGGGGCCGGCGGCGGCCGTCAGGTCTACCCGGCTCCGGGGCCGGCGGCGGCCGTCAGGTCTACCCGGCTCCGGGGCCGCCGGCGGCCGTCAGGTCTACCCGGCTCCGGGGCCGCCGGCGGCCGTCAGGTCTACCCGGCTCCGGGGCCGGCGGCGGCCGTCAGGTCTACCCGGCTCCGGGGCCGCCGGCGGCCGTCAGGTCTACCCGGCTCCGGGGCCGCCGGCGGCCGTCAGGTCTACCCGGCTCCGGGGCCGGCGGCGGCCGTCAGGTCTACCCGGCTCCGGGGCCGGCGGCGGCCGTCAGGTCTACCCGGCTCCGGGGCCGCCGGCGGCCGTCAGGTCTACCCGGCTCCGGGGCCGCCGGCGGCCGTCAGGTCTACCCGGCTCCGGGGCCGCCGGCGGCCGTCAGGTCTACCCGGCTCCGGGCCAGGCGGCGGCCGTCAGGTCTACCCGGCTCCGGGGCCGGCGGCGGCCGTCAGGTCTACCCGGCTCCGGGGCCGGCGGCGGCCGTCAGGTCTACCCGGCTCCGGGCCCGGCGGCGGCCGTCAGGTCTACCCGGCTCCGGGCCCGGCGGCGGCCGTCATGTCTACCCGGCTCCGGGCTCGGCGGCGGCCGTCAGGTCTACCCCTTTTCGGAGCCCGTGGGGCCGCCTGCGGTACCCGGCGACCGCGGGTTGTTGGTTGCGTAGCGTCCGGCGATAAGGGCGGCCAAGTCTACCCGGCTCCGGCGGGACTTGGTCGCCTTGCCGGGGCCGAGGGGTAGACGTGTTGTCCCCGCTGCTTCGTCGGAGCTGCCGAAGGGGTCGCTGTTTTTCGCTGCCTCCAGTTACGTCATCGTAAAAGTCGGCGTGGTTGGCGCGCCTCCCCGGTGCGCAGAGGCGCCGCTCTTGGAGCTTGCCGGCGGCGGGGACGTGCCGGTCCGTACTATAGGAGCGAGCCGTGACTCGTCTCCAGAGCAGCGCTCGTCAGCGGCTGCAAGGCCCGCGGTTCTGCCAGCAAAGTGGGGTGCTCGGCGGCCGTCGTGGCGGTTCCCTCGGTGGTCCGGCCCAGCTTCCAGTCTCTTCGGTCCGGCCATCTCCCAGCGCTTGCCCGACAAGCCAGCCCAGCGTGTCCGAGGGGTCGGGAGCTGCGGAGAGCCGGAGCCGGCGGCCGGCTCCGGCGGCCGTTGCCGACCGGCACGAGGCATAAGGCCGGATCCCGCAGGGCAGGGCAAAGACTCGAACGCACCCAGCCGGGGCCCAGTGATGGTGAAGGTCACTGCCGGAGGCAGACGGCCGGGGGGCGTCGAGCCTGCCGCGGCTTACTCCCGGCTCCAGAGGGCCCGGTTGGTGGGACGACCGAGGTTGGCGGCACCTCGTCCCTTTGTGCCAGCCTTAAGCTGGAGCCCGCGAAGCGGGCGGAGAGAGCGGCGGCCGGCTCCCGGCCAGCCGAACGCAGACGGCCGGGGGGTGCCGAGCCTGCCGCGGCTTCCCCCCCCCGGCCCCCCGAGGGCCCAACTGACGGCGCAGGCGGGGCGGCGGCGTCCCGTTTTCACCGGTGCGAGCCCTCCGCGGGCAGCTGGTGGTGTCAGGCGGGCCCGGTGACGGGACTGCGGCGTGCAGGCGAGGCGGCGGCGCCTCGTCCTCGTTTCCCCCGGGAGAAGCGGTTCCCCGCGGGGCAGGGCAAAGACCGGCGGCCGGTGGCGGTCGCCGGCACTCGAACGCTGGAAGGCCGGGGGAGCCGAGCCTCCCTCGGCCCCGGGGGGCCCGATGATGGCAAAGGCGGGTGCTGGCACCGTTCCGGGGCAGAGGTGCCCGCGAGTGCCCAGCCCACCAGGGCTGCCGCCGGCTGCCGAGGGCCGTGTGATGGAGACGGGCAAGGTGGCGGCGCCTTGTCCTTTTTCTCCGGCCTTAAGCTGGAGCCCGCGAAGCGGGCAGAAACACCGGCAACCGAATGCAGACAGCCGGGGGGTCTCGAGTCGGCCGCGGCTTGCCCCGGCCCCCGAGGGCCCGGTGATGGTGCAGGCGGGGCGGCGGCGCCTCGTCCTCTTTTTTGCTGGCGCGAGTCCTGGTAGCAGGAGGGCTCGCTGGGAAGGTCTGCACTCGTACGGGCGAGGTGGCGGCGCCTCGCCCTTCCGAACTTCTCCAGCCCTAAGCTGGAGCCCGCGCAAGCGGGAAGAAAAGGGCGGCCGGTCCCTGCGGCCGGCAGCCGAAGGCAAGTGGCCGCGGGCGTCGAGCCTTGAGCGGCTTTTCCCGGCCCCCGTTACCCGGGGATGGCACGGGTGAGGCGCGGTGCCTCTTAGTCTTCTTCGGCCTTCTCCTCCCCCGGGGTAAGCGGTTCCCCGGGGCGCAGGGCAAAGACCGGTACCGGTGGCCGGCACTCGAACGCTGGAAGACCGGGGGAGTCGAGCCTGCCGCGGCTTTCCCTCGGTCCCGTTGACCTCGCTCAAGGGAATCGATGCGCGGAGCGGGTGGCCGGCGGCACCTCCCGCTCCCCCCCTTCAGTCGACCCAGACCCGCAGGCAGCGCCTGCAGAGGTGTTCCTGGGCGCGTCGGAGACGCTTCACGGCGGGCCGGCTCTGCCGGTGACCAGGCCGCCGTTGCGGCTCTCCGGAGACGCTGCCCCCTCGCTCGCACGCAGAGCCCCGCGTTCCGCCGCCCGCCCCGCCCGGGGCGGCGGCGAGCGCGCGCGGCCGTCGCTGTCCCAGGACCGTGGCCGTGGGGCCCGCGCTTCCTCTCCCGATCGAGGTGGCACCCAGGGCGCGTCGGAGACGCTTCACGGCGGGCCGGCTCTGCCGGTGACCAGGCCGCCGTTGCGGCTCTCCGCAGACGCT
>NW_027441559.1:57500-62500 GCF_964195595.1 Calonectris borealis
TAAGCGACCCTTCACATTTTCATTTAATTTACAACTAACTCTTGCACGTACTCTTGCCAAATTTATCTATTACAGCCGTCTTTATTAAAGAATTAACAGTAATTACTAACAGGTACTCATCGGCCCCACCTTCCCTCTCTCTCCCTTTCCCGTCCGTCACCTCTTGGCGTGCCCGAAAGAGAGGAATGCAGATTTGGTAAAGAAATCCGATCCTTCGTTATTGATGTGTCCATAGCCATGTTTATGTTTTGGGATCTCTTCAATGAACCCAATGGTTTATTTCATTGGTTCGATAAATTAAGTCTTCCTTAATTTTTAACGTCGATTCATTTCCTTCATTTCCGCACGAAGGAATTCATTCATCGTCGTCGAATACCTCGGTCCTAAGCGAGGGATAGAAACGTCGGTCACCGAATCGCTAGTCACTTGACCTTGACCTTAATTTACCCGGGGTCAGTTCTTGGTGCGCAGGGGATTGAGGAGTATTTGTACACGCGTCTTAACAAAGCAGGTCGAGCGTTATCGAGATTCTCCAATCGGCCCCGTTTTATTTTTCCGGGGGTATCGTCCACCTAGCCGTGCTAAAAGAAAATTAATTTTACCAGAATTTGATTGATTTCTTTTTCCCTACGGAAACCGATACGGACAATAACTCTTGTGTGACGCAGTGCTCGCTCTCCTGCATTAAAAGCCCTTTAAATCCCAGAAACGGGCGGGGGGTGGGGGAATTACGCCCACACGCACGCACACGCACGCATGCCCCCACTCCCCATCGCCCACCGCGGGCAGGAAGACGGGGACAGGGTGGCCCTTGTATCAGACCCGCTTAAATCTCGAATCACCCCCCCGGTTCCCCACCTCCCCACACACCCCCCGGACGGGAGACGGCGGCAGCCCGGTCCAGCCGGACCCGGAGCACGGAGGGGCCGTCAGGTCTACCCGGCTCCGGGGCCGGCGGCGGCCGTCAGGTCTACCCGGCTCCGGGGCCGCCGGCGGCCGTCAGGTCTACCCGGCTCCGGGGCCGCCGGCGGCCGTCAGGTCTACCCGGCTCCGGGGCCGGCGGCGGCCGTCAGGTCTACCCGGCTCCGGGGCCGGCGGCGGCCGTCAGGTCTACCCGGCTCCGGGGCCGGCGGCGGCCGTCAGGTCTACCCGGCTCCGGGGCCGGCGGCGGCCGTCAGGTCTACCCGGCTCCGGGGCCGGCGGCGGCCGTCAGGTCTACCCGGCTCCGGGGCCGCCGGCGGCCGTCAGGTCTACCCGGCTCCGGGGCCGCCGGCGGCCGTCAGGTCTACCCGGCTCCGGGGCCGCCGGCGGCCGTCAGGTCTACCCGGCTCCGGGCCAGGCGGCGGCCGTCAGGTCTACCCGGCTCCGGGCCAGGCGGCGGCCGTCAGGTCTACCCGGCTCCGGGGCCGCCGGCGGCCGTCAGGTCTACCCGGCTCCGGGGCCGGCGGCGGCCGTCAGGTCTACCCGGCTCCGGGGCCGGCGGCGGCCGTCAGGTCTACCCGGCTCCGGGGCCGCCGGCGGCCGTCAGGTCTACCCGGCTCCGGGGCCGCCGGCGGCCGTCAGGTCTACCCGGCTCCGGGGCCGCCGGCGGCCGTCAGGTCTACCCGGCTCCGGGGCCGCCGGCGGCCGTCAGGTCTACCCGGCTCCGGGGCCGGCGGCGGCCGTCAGGTCTACCCGGCTCCGGGGCCGCCGGCGGCCGTCAGGTCTACCCGGCTCCGGGGCCGCCGGCGGCCGTCAGGTCTACCCGGCTCCGGGGCCGCCGGCGGCCGTCAGGTCTACCCGGCTCCGGGGCCGCCGGCGGCCGTCAGGTCTACCCGGCTCCGGGGCCGGCGGCGGCCGTCAGGTCTACCCGGCTCCGGGGCCGCCGGCGGCCGTCAGGTCTACCCGGCTCCGGGGCCGCCGGCGGCCGTCAGGTCTACCCGGCTCCGGGGCCGCCGGCGGCCGTCAGGTCTACCCGGCTCCGGGGCCGGCGGCGGCCGTCAGGTCTACCCGGCTCCGGGGCCGCCGGCGGCCGTCAGGTCTACCCGGCTCCGGGGCCGCCGGCGGCCGTCAGGTCTACCCGGCTCCGGGGCCGCCGGCGGCCGTCAGGTCTACCCGGCTCCGGGCCAGGCGGCGGCCGTCAGGTCTACCCGGCTCCGGGGCCGGCGGCGGCCGTCAGGTCTACCCGGCTCCGGGGCCGCCGGCGGCCGTCAGGTCTACCCGGCTCCGGGCCCGGCGGCGGCCGTCAGGTCTACCCGGCTCCGGGCCCGGCGGCGGCCGTCATGTCTACCCGGCTCCGGGCTCGGCGGCGGCCGTCAGGTCTACCCCTTTTCGGAGCCCGTGGGGCCGCCTGCGGTACCCGGCGACCGCGGGTTGTTGGTTGCGTAGCGTCCGGCGATAAGGGCGGCCAAGTCTACCCGGCTCCGGCGGGACTTGGTCGCCTTGCCGGGGCCGAGGGGTAGACGTGTTGTCCCCGCTGCTTCGTCGGAGCTGCCGAAGGGGTCGCTGTTTTTCGCTGCCTCCAGTTACGTCATCGTAAAAGTCGGCGTGGTTGGCGCGCCTCCCCGGTGCGCAGAGGCGCCGCTCTTGGAGCTTGCCGGCGGCGGGGACGTGCCGGTCCGTACTATAGGAGCGAGCCGTGACTCGTCTCCAGAGCAGCGCTCGTCAGCGGCTGCAAGGCCCGCGGTTCTGCCAGCAAAGTGGGGTGCTCGGCGGCCGTCGTGGCGGTTCCCTCGGTGGTCCGGCCCAGCTTCCAGTCTCTTCGGTCCGGCCATCTCCCAGCGCTTGCCCGACAAGCCAGCCCAGCGTGTCCGAGGGGTCGGGAGCTGCGGAGAGCCGGAGCCGGCGGCCGGCTCCGGCGGCCGTTGCCGACCGGCACGAGGCATAAGGCCGGATCCCGCAGGGCAGGGCAAAGACTCGAACGCACCCAGCCGGGGCCCAGTGATGGTGAAGGTCACTGCCGGAGGCAGACGGCCGGGGGGCGTCGAGCCTGCCGCGGCTTACTCCCGGCTCCAGAGGGCCCGGTTGGTGGGACGACCGAGGTTGGCGGCACCTCGTCCCTTTGTGCCAGCCTTAAGCTGGAGCCCGCGAAGCGGGCGGAGAGAGCGGCGGCCGGCTCCCGGCCAGCCGAACGCAGACGGCCGGGGGGTGCCGAGCCTGCCGCGGCTTCCCCCCCCCGGCCCCCCGAGGGCCCAACTGACGGCGCAGGCGGGGCGGCGGCGTCCCGTTTTCACCGGTGCGAGCCCTCCGCGGGCAGCTGGTGGTGTCAGGCGGGCCCGGTGACGGGACTGCGGCGTGCAGGCGAGGCGGCGGCGCCTCGTCCTCGTTTCCCCCGGGAGAAGCGGTTCCCCGCGGGGCAGGGCAAAGACCGGCGGCCGGTGGCGGTCGCCGGCACTCGAACGCTGGAAGGCCGGGGGAGCCGAGCCTCCCTCGGCCCCGGGGGGCCCGATGATGGCAAAGGCGGGTGCTGGCACCGTTCCGGGGCAGAGGTGCCCGCGAGTGCCCAGCCCACCAGGGCTGCCGCCGGCTGCCGAGGGCCGTGTGATGGAGACGGGCAAGGTGGCGGCGCCTTGTCCTTTTTCTCCGGCCTTAAGCTGGAGCCCGCGAAGCGGGCAGAAACACCGGCAGCCGAATGCAGACAGCCGGGGGGTCTCGAGTCGGCCGCGGCTTGCCCCGGCCCCCGAGGGCCCGGTGATGGTGCAGGCGGGGCGGCGGCGCCTCGTCCTCTTTTTTGCTGGCGCGAGTCCTGGTAGCAGGAGGGCTCGCTGGGAAGGTCTGCACTCGTACGGGCGAGGTGGCGGCGCCTCGCCCTTCCGAACTTCTCCAGCCCTAAGCTGGAGCCCGCGCAAGCGGGAAGAAAAGGGCGGCCGGTCCCTGCGGCCGGCAGCCGAAGGCAAGTGGCCGCGGGCGTCGAGCCTTGAGCGGCTTTTCCCGGCCCCCGTTACCCGGGGATGGCACGGGTGAGGCGCGGTGCCTCTTAGTCTTCTTCGGCCTTCTCCTCCCCCGGGGTAAGCGGTTCCCCGGGGCGCAGGGCAAAGACCGGTACCGGTGGCCGGCACTCGAACGCTGGAAGACCGGGGGAGTCGAGCCTGCCGCGGCTTTCCCTCGGTCCCGTTGACCTCGCTCAAGGGAATCGATGCGCGGAGCGGGTGGCCGGCGGCACCTCCCGCTCCCCCCCTTCAGTCGACCCAGACCCGCAGGCAGCGCCTGCAGAGGTGTTCCTGGGCGCGTCGGAGACGCTTCACGGCGGGCCGGCTCTGCCGGTGACCAGGCCGCCGTTGCGGCTCTCCGGAGACGCTGCCCCCTCGCTCGCACGCAGAGCCCCGCGTTCCGCCGCCCGCCCCGCCCGGGGCGGCGGCGAGCGCGCGCGGCCGTCGCTGTCCCAGGACCGTGGCCGTGGGGCCCGCGCTTCCTCTCCCGATCGAGGTGGCACCCAGGGCGCGTCGGAGACGCTTCACGGCGGGCCGGCTCTGCCGGTGACCAGGCCGCCGTTGCGGCTCTCCGCAGACGCTGCCCTCTCGCTCGCACGCAGAGCCCCGCGTTCTGCCGCCCGCCCCGCCCGGGGCGGCGGCGAGCGCGCGCGGCCGTCGCTGTCCCAGGACCGTGGCCGTGGGGCCCGTGCTTCCTTTCCGTCTCTCCTCTCCCCTTTCCCTTCCTGATCGATGAGGCCTTTCGGGTCGCGTCGGAGAGGGCCCCCGGCGGGCCGGCTCTTCCGTGCTCCCCGTAACAGGGAGCCACGGCGGTGTCCGGTGTTCAGGCCGGGCGGTCTCCTTTCCACTTCGCTTCCCGTCGCATGCGAGGTGTTGTCCTGCTGCCCCGAGCGACGGGGTTCCTCGGGCTTCTTTACCGAACCGGGCTGTGTGACGGCCGCGTGGCCCCGCGAGCTCTCAGGTGTCCTATCGCACGCGAGGCGCCGGTGCCGGCCTCGGTCCGGGTACCCGCGGGTGCCGGCCGCGAGCAGCGCTGGGCGGCGGGGCGGCCGAGCCAGAAAAGCCACCGGGGACGAGAAGGCGAGCGTGGGG
>NW_027441559.1:75000-80000 GCF_964195595.1 Calonectris borealis
GTCTTCCTTAATTTTTAACGTCGATTCATTTCCTTCATTTCCGCACGAAGGAATTCATTCATCGTCGTCGAATACCTCGGTCCTAAGCGAGGGATAGAAACGTCGGTCACCGAATCGCTAGTCACTTGACCTTGACCTTAATTTACCCGGGGTCAGTTCTTGGTGCGCAGGGGATTGAGGAGTATTTGTACACGCGTCTTAACAAAGCAGGTCGAGCGTTATCGAGATTCTCCAATCGGCCCCGTTTTATTTTTCCGGGGGTATCGTCCACCTAGCCGTGCTAAAAGAAAATTAATTTTACCAGAATTTGATTGATTTCTTTTTCCCTACGGAAACCGATACGGACAATAACTCTTGTGTGACGCAGTGCTCGCTCTCCTGCATTAAAAGCCCTTTAAATCCCAGAAACGGGCGGGGGGTGGGGGAATTACGCCCACACGCACGCACACGCACGCATGCCCCCACTCCCCATCGCCCACCGCGGGCAGGAAGACGGGGACAGGGTGGCCCTTGTATCAGACCCGCTTAAATCTCGAATCACCCCCCCGGTTCCCCACCTCCCCACACACCCCCCGGACGGGAGACGGCGGCAGCCCGGTCCAGCCGGACCCGGAGCACGGAGGGGCCGTCAGGTCTACCCGGCTCCGGGGCCGGCGGCGGCCGTCAGGTCTACCCGGCTCCGGGGCCGGCGGCGGCCGTCAGGTCTACCCGGCTCCGGGGCCGCCGGCGGCCGTCAGGTCTACCCGGCTCCGGGGCCGGCGGCGGCCGTCAGGTCTACCCGGCTCCGGGGCCGGCGGCGGCCGTCAGGTCTACCCGGCTCCGGGGCCGGCGGCGGCCGTCAGGTCTACCCGGCTCCGGGGCCGGCGGCGGCCGTCAGGTCTACCCGGCTCCGGGGCCGGCGGCGGCCGTCAGGTCTACCCGGCTCCGGGGCCGGCGGCGGCCGTCAGGTCTACCCGGCTCCGGGCCAGGCGGCGGCCGTCAGGTCTACCCGGCTCCGGGCCAGGCGGCGGCCGTCAGGTCTACCCGGCTCCGGGGCCGCCGGCGGCCGTCAGGTCTACCCGGCTCCGGGGCCGGCGGCGGCCGTCAGGTCTACCCGGCTCCGGGGCCGGCGGCGGCCGTCAGGTCTACCCGGCTCCGGGGCCGGCGGCGGCCGTCAGGTCTACCCGGCTCCGGGGCCGGCGGCGGCCGTCAGGTCTACCCGGCTCCGGGGCCGGCGGCGGCCGTCAGGTCTACCCGGCTCCGGGGCCGCCGGCGGCCGTCAGGTCTACCCGGCTCCGGGGCCGCCGGCGGCCGTCAGGTCTACCCGGCTCCGGGGCCGCCGGCGGCCGTCAGGTCTACCCGGCTCCGGGGCCGCCGGCGGCCGTCAGGTCTACCCGGCTCCGGGGCCGCCGGCGGCCGTCAGGTCTACCCGGCTCCGGGGCCGCCGGCGGCCGTCAGGTCTACCCGGCTCCGGGGCCGGCGGCGGCCGTCAGGTCTACCCGGCTCCGGGGCCGCCGGCGGCCGTCAGGTCTACCCGGCTCCGGGGCCGGCGGCGGCCGTCAGGTCTACCCGGCTCCGGGGCCGCCGGCGGCCGTCAGGTCTACCCGGCTCCGGGGCCGGCGGCGGCCGTCAGGTCTACCCGGCTCCGGGGCCGGCGGCGGCCGTCAGGTCTACCCGGCTCCGGGGCCGCCGGCGGCCGTCAGGTCTACCCGGCTCCGGGGCCGGCGGCGGCCGTCAGGTCTACCCGGCTCCGGGGCCGGCGGCGGCCGTCAGGTCTACCCGGCTCCGGGGCCGCCGGCGGCCGTCAGGTCTACCCGGCTCCGGGGCCGCCGGCGGCCGTCAGGTCTACCCGGCTCCGGGGCCGGCGGCGGCCGTCAGGTCTACCCGGCTCCGGGGCCGCCGGCGGCCGTCAGGTCTACCCGGCTCCGGGGCCGCCGGCGGCCGTCAGGTCTACCCGGCTCCGGGGCCGCCGGCGGCCGTCAGGTCTACCCGGCTCCGGGGCCGGCGGCGGCCGTCAGGTCTACCCGGCTCCGGGGCCGCCGGCGGCCGTCAGGTCTACCCGGCTCCGGGGCCGCCGGCGGCCGTCAGGTCTACCCGGCTCCGGGGCCGCCGGCGGCCGTCAGGTCTACCCGGCTCCGGGCCAGGCGGCGGCCGTCAGGTCTACCCGGCTCCGGGGCCGGCGGCGGCCGTCAGGTCTACCCGGCTCCGGGGCCGGCGGCGGCCGTCAGGTCTACCCGGCTCCGGGCCCGGCGGCGGCCGTCAGGTCTACCCGGCTCCGGGCCCGGCGGCGGCCGTCATGTCTACCCGGCTCCGGGCTCGGCGGCGGCCGTCAGGTCTACCCCTTTTCGGAGCCCGTGGGGCCGCCTGCGGTACCCGGCGACCGCGGGTTGTTGGTTGCGTAGCGTCCGGCGATAAGGGCGGCCAAGTCTACCCGGCTCCGGCGGGACTTGGTCGCCTTGCCGGGGCCGAGGGGTAGACGTGTTGTCCCCGCTGCTTCGTCGGAGCTGCCGAAGGGGTCGCTGTTTTTCGCTGCCTCCAGTTACGTCATCGTAAAAGTCGGCGTGGTTGGCGCGCCTCCCCGGTGCGCAGAGGCGCCGCTCTTGGAGCTTGCCGGCGGCGGGGACGTGCCGGTCCGTACTATAGGAGCGAGCCGTGACTCGTCTCCAGAGCAGCGCTCGTCAGCGGCTGCAAGGCCCGCGGTTCTGCCAGCAAAGTGGGGTGCTCGGCGGCCGTCGTGGCGGTTCCCTCGGTGGTCCGGCCCAGCTTCCAGTCTCTTCGGTCCGGCCATCTCCCAGCGCTTGCCCGACAAGCCAGCCCAGCGTGTCCGAGGGGTCGGGAGCTGCGGAGAGCCGGAGCCGGCGGCCGGCTCCGGCGGCCGTTGCCGACCGGCACGAGGCATAAGGCCGGATCCCGCAGGGCAGGGCAAAGACTCGAACGCACCCAGCCGGGGCCCAGTGATGGTGAAGGTCACTGCCGGAGGCAGACGGCCGGGGGGCGTCGAGCCTGCCGCGGCTTACTCCCGGCTCCAGAGGGCCCGGTTGGTGGGACGACCGAGGTTGGCGGCACCTCGTCCCTTTGTGCCAGCCTTAAGCTGGAGCCCGCGAAGCGGGCGGAGAGAGCGGCGGCCGGCTCCCGGCCAGCCGAACGCAGACGGCCGGGGGGTGCCGAGCCTGCCGCGGCTTCCCCCCCCCGGCCCCCCGAGGGCCCAACTGACGGCGCAGGCGGGGCGGCGGCGTCCCGTTTTCACCGGTGCGAGCCCTCCGCGGGCAGCTGGTGGTGTCAGGCGGGCCCGGTGACGGGACTGCGGCGTGCAGGCGAGGCGGCGGCGCCTCGTCCTCGTTTCCCCCGGGAGAAGCGGTTCCCCGCGGGGCAGGGCAAAGACCGGCGGCCGGTGGCGGTCGCCGGCACTCGAACGCTGGAAGGCCGGGGGAGCCGAGCCTCCCTCGGCCCCGGGGGGCCCGATGATGGCAAAGGCGGGTGCTGGCACCGTTCCGGGGCAGAGGTGCCCGCGAGTGCCCAGCCCACCAGGGCTGCCGCCGGCTGCCGAGGGCCGTGTGATGGAGACGGGCAAGGTGGCGGCGCCTTGTCCTTTTTCTCCGGCCTTAAGCTGGAGCCCGCGAAGCGGGCAGAAACACCGGCAGCCGAATGCAGACAGCCGGGGGGTCTCGAGTCGGCCGCGGCTTGCCCCGGCCCCCGAGGGCCCGGTGATGGTGCAGGCGGGGCGGCGGCGCCTCGTCCTCTTTTTTGCTGGCGCGAGTCCTGGTAGCAGGAGGGCTCGCTGGGAAGGTCTGCACTCGTACGGGCGAGGTGGCGGCGCCTCGCCCTTCCGAACTTCTCCAGCCCTAAGCTGGAGCCCGCGCAAGCGGGAAGAAAAGGGCGGCCGGTCCCTGCGGCCGGCAGCCGAAGGCAAGTGGCCGCGGGCGTCGAGCCTTGAGCGGCTTTTCCCGGCCCCCGTTACCCGGGGATGGCACGGGTGAGGCGCGGTGCCTCTTAGTCTTCTTCGGCCTTCTCCTCCCCCGGGGTAAGCGGTTCCCCGGGGCGCAGGGCAAAGACCGGTACCGGTGGCCGGCACTCGAACGCTGGAAGACCGGGGGAGTCGAGCCTGCCGCGGCTTTCCCTCGGTCCCGTTGACCTCGCTCAAGGGAATCGATGCGCGGAGCGGGTGGCCGGCGGCACCTCCCGCTCCCCCCCTTCAGTCGACCCAGACCCGCAGGCAGCGCCTGCAGAGGTGTTCCTGGGCGCGTCGGAGACGCTTCACGGCGGGCCGGCTCTGCCGGTGACCAGGCCGCCGTTGCGGCTCTCCGGAGACGCTGCCCCCCTCGCTCGCACGCAGAGCCCCGCGTTCCGCCGCCCGCCCCGCCCGGGGCGGCGGCGAGCGCGCGCGGCCGTCGCTGTCCCAGGACCGTGGCCGTGGGGCCCGCGCTTCCTCTCCCGATCGAGGTGGCACCCAGGGCGCGTCGGAGACGCTTCACGGCGGGCCGGCTCTGCCGGTGACCAGGCCGCCGTTGCGGCTCTCCGCAGACGCTGCCCTCTCGCTCGCACGCAGAGCCCCGCGTTCTGCCGCCCGCCCCGCCCGGGGCGGCGGCGAGCGCGCGCGGCCGTCGCTGTCCCAGGACCGTGGCCGTGGGGCCCGTGCTTCCTTTCCGTCTCTCCTCTCCCCTTTCCCTTCCTGATCGATGAGGCCTTTCGGGTCGCGTCGGAGAGGGCCCCCGGCGGGCCGGCTCTTCCGTGCTCCCCGTAACAGGGAGCCACGGCGGTGTCCGGTGTTCAGGCCGGGCGGTCTCCTTTCCACTTCGCTTCCCGTCGCATGCGAGGTGTTGTCCTGCTGCCCCGAGCGACGGGGTTCCTCGGGCTTCTTTACCGAACCGGGCTGTGTGACGGCCGCGTGGCCCCGCGAGCTCTCAGGTGTCCTATCGCACGCGAGGCGCCGGTGCCGGCCTCGGTCCGGGTACCCGCGGGTGCCGGCCGCGAGCAGCGCTGGGCGGCGGGGCGGCCGAGCCAGAAAAGCCACCGGGGACGAG
>NW_027441559.1:92500-95000 GCF_964195595.1 Calonectris borealis
TTTATTTTTCCGGGGGTATCGTCCACCTAGCCGTGCTAAAAGAAAATTAATTTTACCAGAATTTGATTGATTTCTTTTTCCCTACGGAAACCGATACGGACAATAACTCTTGTGTGACGCAGTGCTCGCTCTCCTGCATTAAAAGCCCTTTAAATCCCAGAAACGGGCGGGGGGTGGGGGAATTACGCCCACACGCACGCACACGCACGCATGCCCCCACTCCCCATCGCCCACCGCGGGCAGGAAGACGGGGACAGGGTGGCCCTTGTATCAGACCCGCTTAAATCTCGAATCACCCCCCCGGTTCCCCACCTCCCCACACACCCCCCGGACGGGAGACGGCGGCAGCCCGGTCCAGCCGGACCCGGAGCACGGAGGGGCCGTCAGGTCTACCCGGCTCCGGGGCCGGCGGCGGCCGTCAGGTCTACCCGGCTCCGGGGCCGCCGGCGGCCGTCAGGTCTACCCGGCTCCGGGGCCGGCGGCGGCCGTCAGGTCTACCCGGCTCCGGGGCCGGCGGCGGCCGTCAGGTCTACCCGGCTCCGGGGCCGGCGGCGGCCGTCAGGTCTACCCGGCTCCGGGGCCGGCGGCGGCCGTCAGGTCTACCCGGCTCCGGGGCCGGCGGCGGCCGTCAGGTCTACCCGGCTCCGGGGCCGGCGGCGGCCGTCAGGTCTACCCGGCTCCGGGGCCGCCGGCGGCCGTCAGGTCTACCCGGCTCCGGGGCCGGCGGCGGCCGTCAGGTCTACCCGGCTCCGGGCCAGGCGGCGGCCGTCAGGTCTACCCGGCTCCGGGCCAGGCGGCGGCCGTCAGGTCTACCCGGCTCCGGGGCCGCCGGCGGCCGTCAGGTCTACCCGGCTCCGGGGCCGGCGGCGGCCGTCAGGTCTACCCGGCTCCGGGGCCGGCGGCGGCCGTCAGGTCTACCCGGCTCCGGGGCCGGCGGCGGCCGTCAGGTCTACCCGGCTCCGGGGCCGGCGGCGGCCGTCAGGTCTACCCGGCTCCGGGGCCGGCGGCGGCCGTCAGGTCTACCCGGCTCCGGGGCCGCCGGCGGCCGTCAGGTCTACCCGGCTCCGGGGCCGCCGGCGGCCGTCAGGTCTACCCGGCTCCGGGGCCGGCGGCGGCCGTCAGGTCTACCCGGCTCCGGGGCCGCCGGCGGCCGTCAGGTCTACCCGGCTCCGGGGCCGGCGGCGGCCGTCAGGTCTACCCGGCTCCGGGGCCGCCGGCGGCCGTCAGGTCTACCCGGCTCCGGGGCCGGCGGCGGCCGTCAGGTCTACCCGGCTCCGGGGCCGCCGGCGGCCGTCAGGTCTACCCGGCTCCGGGGCCGCCGGCGGCCGTCAGGTCTACCCGGCTCCGGGGCCGCCGGCGGCCGTCAGGTCTACCCGGCTCCGGGCCAGGCGGCGGCCGTCAGGTCTACCCGGCTCCGGGGCCGGCGGCGGCCGTCAGGTCTACCCGGCTCCGGGGCCGGCGGCGGCCGTCAGGTCTACCCGGCTCCGGGCCCGGCGGCGGCCGTCAGGTCTACCCGGCTCCGGGCCCGGCGGCGGCCGTCATGTCTACCCGGCTCCGGGCTCGGCGGCGGCCGTCAGGTCTACCCCTTTTCGGAGCCCGTGGGGCCGCCTGCGGTACCCGGCGACCGCGGGTTGTTGGTTGCGTAGCGTCCGGCGATAAGGGCGGCCAAGTCTACCCGGCTCCGGCGGGACTTGGTCGCCTTGCCGGGGCCGAGGGGTAGACGTGTTGTCCCCGCTGCTTCGTCGGAGCTGCCGAAGGGGTCGCTGTTTTTCGCTGCCTCCAGTTACGTCATCGTAAAAGTCGGCGTGGTTGGCGCGCCTCCCCGGTGCGCAGAGGCGCCGCTCTTGGAGCTTGCCGGCGGCGGGGACGTGCCGGTCCGTACTATAGGAGCGAGCCGTGACTCGTCTCCAGAGCAGCGCTCGTCAGCGGCTGCAAGGCCCGCGGTTCTGCCAGCAAAGTGGGGTGCTCGGCGGCCGTCGTGGCGGTTCCCTCGGTGGTCCGGCCCAGCTTCCAGTCTCTTCGGTCCGGCCATCTCCCAGCGCTTGCCCGACAAGCCAGCCCAGCGTGTCCGAGGGGTCGGGAGCTGCGGAGAGCCGGAGCCGGCGGCCGGCTCCGGCGGCCGTTGCCGACCGGCACGAGGCATAAGGCCGGATCCCGCAGGGCAGGGCAAAGACTCGAACGCACCCAGCCGGGGCCCAGTGATGGTGAAGGTCACTGCCGGAGGCAGACGGCCGGGGGGCGTCGAGCCTGCCGCGGCTTACTCCCGGCTCCAGAGGGCCCGGTTGGTGGGACGACCGAGGTTGGCGGCACCTCGTCCCTTTGTGCCAGCCTTAAGCTGGAGCCCGCGAAGCGGGCGGAGAGAGCGGCGGCCGGCTCCCGGCCAGCCGAACGCAGACGGCCGGGGGGTGCCGAGCCTGCCGCGGCTTCCCCCCCCCGGCCCCCCGAGGGCCCAACTGACGGCGCAGGCGGGGCGGCGGCGTCCCGTTTTCACCGGTGCGAG
>NW_027441559.1:100000-102500 GCF_964195595.1 Calonectris borealis
CCGCCTGACCCGACGGCGGCCCGCTGCCGCCGCCGCCGGGGAGGGGCGGGGGACGCGGCCCCCGGGGCGAAGAGGGCGCCCCCCCCGGTCTCGGAGCGCGGGCGGCAGCGCGCGAGAAGCGGGGGCTGCCGGCGCGGGGTGCGACGAGCCCCCGCCGGCCGAGCCCGCGCGGGCAGCCGGGAGGGAGCGGCGAGCGGCGACGACGGGGCGGCAGGCGCGAGCGTGCGAGAGCGCAAGAGGGCCTTCGGGGTCGGGGGGGGCGGCTCCCCCGACCCTCCCCGCACCGGGGCGGGCCGCTGCGGAGCGGCCCGCCCGGCCGGCCGGCCGCGCAGGGCGAGGCCTCCGGGCGTTCCGGGCGTGGCGCGCGGCGCCGGGCGGCGCCTTCGGCGGCGCCCCCCCGCCTCTCCCCTCCCCCACCCCCGCGGTGCGGGGGGGGGAGCTCGGGGCGGGGGGCTCCGCCGCCGACGCCGCCTTGGGCGGGCGAGGCCCTTGCCGGGTCGCGTCCCGCGCCGGCGGGCGGCCCGAGCCACGGCTCTCCTCCCGGGCGCAGCGCCGGGCTACTGAGGGAAACCCCGGGCCCCGGGCAGGAGGACGAGGCGGTGGCGGCGGACGTCGGGCGCGCCCCCGCGGGCGGACGCTCCCCCGAGGGCGGCAGCGGGGGAGGCACCCCCGCGGGGCCTGCAGGTCGTTTCCCTCACCCCAGGGCCAGGTACCTAGCGTCCGCGCCTCGGCGGCCCTCCCTCGGCGAGCGCCGGGGGTCGAAGGCCGCGGAGCCGGGCGGCGGTTTAAAGACGCGGGCGGCTCGATGCGACCCGCGGGGCGGCCGGGCGGTGGCGCCTCCAGGGGCGGGAGTCGCTCCCGCAGAGCCCCTGGCTGGGCGCCGCCCGTGCCCGTCGCGCGGGCAGCCGTGCCGGGGAGGGGTCCCGCTGCCCCCCCCTCTCCGCGGTCCGGTCTCGGCGGAGGAGACCGCGGCGCGGTCGGCCGCGGCCGGCCCGCCTGCCTCGAAACGGGTGGACCCCCCCCGGCGGGAGCGCGGGCTCTCCGCCGAGGGGGCGGCGAGCCCCCGCGGCGGGGGCTCGCCCGGCGGCCGCCGGGCCGCCGCGCCCCGCCCCGTCGCAGCGCTGCGGCGCGCTGCGCTCCGCTCCCTCCCCCTCGCCCCCCGGCGAGCGCTCGGCGGTCCCGCGCCGCCGGCCGCCGGCGAGGGCGGCACCCCGGCCGAGCGGCGGCGGCGCCGCTCGGCGTGTCGGCCGGCCGGAGGGCGCCCGCCGCCGGCCGCGGCTGTCCCGGCCCGGGCCCCGCCCGTCGCTTCCCCGCCGCCCTTCCCGGCCGCGCCGGGCGGGCGGGCGCGCGGGCGGGGGCGTCCCACTCCCGGTCTCCGCGTGGAAACGGGGAGAGCGGGCGCCGCCCCCGCCTTAGCGCCGTCCGCCTCGTCGCCTGGCGCGTGCCCGCGGAAGGGGGCCGAGGCGGGGGGCGGCGGCGGCGGCGGTTCCGGGCGGGCGGCCGCGCCGGCGCGGCGGCGGGCGCCGTCCGGCGGGCCGCGGGCGGCGTGCCGCGTCGCCGGCTCGGGCTCCGGCGGTCGCCGCCTCCGGCGCGGCCGGCGGCGGAGCCGCGGAGGCGCCGGCGGGGCGAGCCGCGGGAAGGGGAGCCGGCTGTCGTAGCGCGGCGCAGGTTGTGGGCGGAGGCGCGCGCGCGCGGGGGTCCGGCGGGGCGCCCCGCTGCTGCCGCCCGGCAGCAGCATCCGTTGTCCCGAGCGAGGCGGGCGGGCGGCGCGGCCGGGCGCGTCGCCGCCTCCGTGCGGAGGCCGGGCCGAGCCCGGGCGCCTGGGCCGCCTCCGAAACGCGCAAGGGGCGTCTGCCCGCTGTGGGTCGAGTCGGGAGCGCGGGCTCCCCGCCCTTGCCGTTCGGGGTTTTTTCCCGTTCCCTTTTTCCCTTCCGCTGGGTGTGCTCGTACGGTCAGGCGAGGCGAGGCCTCTCCGCCGCGGCCCGTGGCGCCGCGCCGCGGCCCCCTCCGCGCGGGCGGGGGGGGCGGGCCGGCGGGCGGGCGGGCGGTGGGCCGTCCTCCGAGAGGGGCCGCTGCTGGCGAGCGGTCCCGGCCCCCCCGCGCGCGCGGGGCGGTGCCGAAAGGCAGACAACTCTTAGCGGTGGATCACTCGGCTCGTGCGTCGATGAAGAACGCAGCTAGCTGCGAGAATTAATGTGAATTGCAGGACACATTGATCATCGACACTTCGAACGCACTTGCGGCCCCGGGTTCCTCCCGGGGCTACGCCTGTCTGAGCGTCGCTTGACGATCAATCGCCGGCTGGGCCGCCCCCCCTCCCCCCCCCTCCCCGGGGTGGGGAGGCGGCGGCCGCAGCGGCGCGGCTGGGGTGCCTCGCAGGCCCGCGCGCGGCCTCGGGCCGGGGAAGCGGTTCGCCGCCGCCCGGCGCCGTCGGCCCAAGGGCCTTCGTCCCCCTAAATCGAGACTCGGGGAGCGCTCCGAAGCTCCCCGCTCCCGGAGC
>NW_027441560.1:2500-107594 GCF_964195595.1 Calonectris borealis
TCCCCTAACCCTAACCCTCTAACCCCTAACCCCCTAACCCTAACCCCCTAACCCTAAGCCCTAACACCTAACCCTAACGGCCTAACCCTAAGCCCTAACCTCTAACGGCGCCCTAACCCCTAACCCTAATCCCCAACCTCGTACCCTAACCCTGAACCCTAACCCCTAACCCTAACGGCGCCCTAACCCCAACCCCTGACCTAACCTAACCCTAAACCCTAACCCCAATTACCCTAACGCTAATTACCCTAACCCTAACCCAACCCCCCTAACCCTAATGATCCTGACGCTAATCACCCTGACTGTAACCGTAACTGCAGCCCCTAACTTGTAACCTGTCACCCGAGGTGCTATAACCCTAACTCCTAATACCTCACCCTAAGTGCTGTAATCCTTCACCTTAACCTCACCCCTCACTGTAACCCTAACTTTTTAACCGTAGCCCTGTACCCCGAGGGTTGAGCCCTAACTTGTCATCTTAAGGCCCTAATGTGTAATCGTATGAGTGGATCCTAACCCTAAGCCCCGTGAATTTACCTGTTTGTTTTCTTGTTTGTTGCTTCCAGTCTCCAGTCATGTGTGTGCTACTTCCGGTGATTTTTAGTGTGTTTCCGATTTTTATGTATGACTTCCGTGTAGTTATAGTGACTTCCGGTGTTATAAGTGCGACTTCTGGCCTCGTGTTCTTTGCTTCCGCTTCATTTTGATTGTTCCGGGGTGTTTTTAGGTCGTAAAAGTGCATTTCCGGTGGAATTACGGTGACTTCCGTGTTTGCTGGGGAACTTCCGGTGGCGTGGGAGGACTTCCAGACTACAGAGACGAACTTCCGGTATTGTACTCTATGGTCCAGAAGTCGGTCTCCATGGTCCGGAAGTCCTCCGGCTGTACTCTATGGTCCGGAAGTCGGTCTCTATGGTCCGGAACTCCTCCGGCTGCACTCTATGGTCCCGATGTTCGTCTCTATGGTCTGGAAGTCCTCCGGCTGCACTCTATTGTTCCAGGTTCGTCTCTATGGTCCGGAAGTCTTCCGGCTGCACTCTATGGTCTGGGAAGTCGGTCTCTATGGTCCGGAAGTCCTCCGGCTGCACTCTATGGTGCCGATGTTCCTCTCTCTGCTCCTGAAGTCCTCCGGCTGTACTCTATGCGTCTTGCTGTTGCTCTTTATGGTCCCGAAGTTCTCCAGATGCGTGCAGTGGTAGCTTTTTCCCCCCCCCCGAAGGTGCATTCTATTTGTGTGCCGTTGTGGGAAAAAAAAGTTTTGCATCTTATTTGCTGCTTATTCTGCATGATAACTAATTAATTAGCATTCTAAGTGGGAGTAATGAATGGTTACCATGATCTTTGGGGTTTTTTGATTATTCAAATCAGAGATTACTCCCACTTGGAATACTAATAATTGATAGACATGGTATAAGAAACAATTAATAATAATACATCTAGTGCAGCAGTAGAAAATGGCACATGACATGGGAGTAATTTTTTAGAAATACTATTGTTTTGTAATATATTTGTTTGTTAGCCCCAGGAAGCATGCCATTTTCTACTGCTGCTATTTACATTGTAAATAGCAAACACACAAAAAAAAACCTACACAAGCCCAAACACCAAGACTGATGTGCACAAAAAAAACCACAACCCCTAAAGACCAATACCAACATGCATAAAAAAAACCAACCACACAACCACCAAAGACCAAGACTGATGCACACAATAAAACCAAAACCCCCAAAGACCAAGACCAACACTAATGCATGCAAAAAAAAACCCACAACCCCTAAAGACCAATACAGATAACTCCCTCCTCTAACCACACATGAAACAAAAAAAACCCACACAAAGACAGAAAGAGAGACACAACAAAATCAAAGACAAAACTACATCAATGACAAAAACCGGAGAGACAACCGAATCCTGAGACATCAGACAGACACACAAAAAAACCCTACAGACAGAAAAAAAAAAACCACACAGACACAAAAAAAACACAGGAGACACAAAACAGATCAAAGAAAACTTTATTTAAACTTTATTGCAATCACTTTCTTTTAAGATACCTTAGAACCTTATTAAGGAGTTGTTTAACTACTATAATTAGCTCTTGCTGCAATTAAGGTAATTAAACACAGCCATATTAGCATTCCATCTTTACTGCCTAGTTTGATATTTTCCTTATGATACTACTCAGACACAATTCATGCCTGCTAGCATCCCATTAACATCAGTGGTTCAATTGGACATCATTTATGCCCAAGTAGTATTCTACATTTCTTCAAAACTACTCAAAGTAATTTCAAAAACTATTTGTAATTGTGTGAAGGTTAAATATACTTAGGAGCCAGTAATGCACATGCTTTCTTTTAACCTGTCAAGAGCTACGTTTATCTATAGGTATTGACAACTCTCCCTCTAATGACTAATTCTCACTTAAAATTATCACATACAAACATTATTGCCACAATAGTCCTCAAGCAAGAGCTGTCAATGCCTGTAACAATTCTCCACCACAGCACCCTCCAATTGGCAATCTTTAACCATAGGTATTAACAACACCCACTTAGTTTTGTACTTTCATTTGTTATTTCAGTTTTTACTGCGATTCCAATAGGGATACATTACTGCCTGTTATTTTTTTTTTACTAATTTTTATGTTTAAATTGGTCCATTGCTATTTCCAGTAAGTTTTCCCATATCATTTTTTACATTTTAATTCTACAATATACTTTTACTAGAGACAAAAATTACTCTGAAGTTGATCAAATACTTCCTACAAATTACATTTAATCACTTCTCACTCATTATTTTTGAAAATGCATTTGACCTCAAAAATTCATCATTACCTTTAGAGTCAGCGCAAGTATTTAGTACCTGTGATTCTCTAGCTAGTAGTCTTTTCCACGTTTCTCCCTCCCACTACATTCTCAGTCTATTGCTTTATATTTCTAAGTTTGCCTCTTCGAGGTGACATCATCTCCACAATTTGTATTCCTAGGCAGAAAGTGACCGAGCTCCACTCATCTCAATGGGCCCCCTACTTCCATGCCTGCACACAAAAACAAAAAAAATCATAAAGCATCATTACATTAGAAACTACAAAGCCCCTCAAAAGAATTTACAATCCTAACACTAAACAATAAAGTTTAGCCCACCTGCTTCACAAGCTGGTCCTCTTCAACACTGATTCCCCACACCCTTCAACTGCATGATCATCAATCATCTTCCCATGACCATTCACTACACAACATACAATGACAGGCAAATGCCACATTCCAGGACAGCACTCCCCAGGACCGGTGTTCCCGGAGGCCTAGAAAAACCATCCTCCTTGCAAAAACTTCAGCCCAAGCCCAACCTCCACCCAAACATTGGCAATGAACTCCCTTACAGTGTTTCTGGGACTAGGGTGGGGGGAGAATACAGCACACACACCCAACATACACACCCCCAGCCGGGGGGGGGGAAATCCCCTGTCTAGGTTTTATTATATTTTTTTGTAACTCTCTGAACAAAAAAAAAAAAATCTCAACTCCACACACAACCTGCAGAGAAACATAAAAAACCACCACATAATCAAACAAGGTTTATACATTCAAAACACACCACTCATTCAGCCACCACACAAGCTACCCCTCACTCTCGCCGATCCATTCTGCGACCAGCCTGCCACAATGGGACATCACCCCATGTCTGCACCGCTCCCCGGGAACAGCATTCCCAGAGGCCTCAAAAATCACCCTGCCTGCAAAAACCCCGGCCCAAGCCTGACCTCTGCCCAAACATTGGCGATGAACATCACCTTGCAGAGCGGCCGGGACCAAGGGAAAAAAAAACAAACAGCCAGGGGAAAAAAAAGAAATGCCCCGGCTGGGGTTTTTTTTATTATAATTAAAAAAAAAATTACTCTCAACATTAAATACAACCTGCAATAAAAAACTTCACACATACAAGGCTAGGCACATTCAAAAACTAACACTCATTCAACCACCACTTGCTCCACCCCTCACTCAAAACACCATTGTTTCACCACCCACCTGCCATGATGCCATATTGCTCCCATTCTAGACCCATCCCCAGAACTGTCTCGCCACACACCTCAAAGCAACATTGCCATTCTGTACAACTCCAAAGTTTCAGCCTTCTTAAGAGCAAGCCAGGGAAGATGCTTCACTACATTCACCAGGCCTGCTCCTTCTTCACTTTGATTTTTCTTCACCTCGATTTGGACACTCTGGCAAGACACGCTTGAGAATTTTTTCCAGGGATCCGAATCACCCTGGGGCACCTGCAAAAAACTACAAAAGGGACTGTACACCCTGGTTAGCAATACCTACTGGCTATACAAAAAACCAGCCCAGACAACCTCCACCCAAACAGACTGTGCTAATCAAACCATGTAAAGCAAGTCACCTGGATGCTGACCAATAGCTTGAGAGGACTAAAAGCCTATCTTGTTTTTGCATATGCCTTCTAACTGCAGATAGAAAAAAAACACATCAGATATTAAGCCCCACATAGACAAGTTAAGGCAAATTCAAGATTCAACCCGCTCGACTACCTTGCAAGATCACAGACAAACACTTCACTGAGTTGCCATGCAATACTTTGCTATTAGACACCAACCCGGCCCACAACCGCCTCACCTTCTCGGACCCCTCGTCAGCATGCGGCAGCATCGCCCCTCCGAGCCTGCGTACGGCACCTGCAGAAACCGAAGCAAAAAGGCACATGCTGAGATACTGCCCAAAACTGCAGCCTGCCCACACCGATTCGTGTCTCTCCCTCCTTTACCTTGACAGCTCACCCACCCAGCCTCCGTCAGCTTCGGTTGCCACTTAAGGTTTGTGCACCACCTGTAAAACACAAACAACAAGGGTTGCTTAGAACTTCACCAGCAATACACCACCTGAAACACAACCGCTACTTAAGCCCGCCAATCACTGCTCACCTGCCCGAGTCAGCTCCGGTGCCCATATCACACATTGCTCCTCCCTTTACACCTTCAAATTAAAAGAAAAATAGAAATACCATAATGTAGTCATATAGCCACCAGTCACATCTTCCCTCTAATATCACCAACCAACCCACCTTTTTCTAGTGCTCCGCTCGCCTCTTGACCATCACCCTGCACAGCTCATCCTTCTGCATCTGCAAAAACAATATTGAATGATTCACCCAGATGCAGAGCAATAGCTTAACAATTCCAGAGGACTTGTTTCAACGTAGGAATACTATCTAGAATCCGACTATACATACTCTCATTAAACAAAATTTAGAAGTCAAACATTTACCCCTACACATATAAGCCTTAACACCTTTGAGACTCAATCTGCTTCACTACCCCTGAACAGCCATTCCCACATGGCTCAGCTCATCCCCATATAACATCATCAAAAGAGCTGTCCACACAGCCTGCCAACAGCCACTGAGACCTAGATGACTGTACAGCCGTTGTCTCAACGGTCTAGGCACATCAACATATTAACCGTAGACTCTTATGGCTATTCCACCTATACCCGACTCTACAACCCCAGGCAGGACAGCTCCAAGCCACATACGTGCACAGACCAACACTACACAACACTAAACTGCATGCCTCAAAGATGAGAGAAAAATCTCAGCAAGAAGAATGAGACCCAGATGGAAGACATCATCAGGCAAGACGACCTGCGGGACTGTGACGGTGACGTGAGGAGGCTCTGGGGCAACCCCAAAGAGAGTAGAGCATCATGACCCGTGACAAGGAGTTGCTCTGAAAAATGAGAGGATGTACACACAAGAAGCCTGGCCTCAAGACCTGAGAACGTAAAGATGCAGGGAAACAATCCCAGTCCACGAAAACATATGGCTATAGAGCAGAGCTGCTCACACAGACGGGAAGGATGCCACAAAAGATGACCGTCTGGAAGCTTCGAGACACAAGACCGATCCACGCTTTCAGCTTGTAACACAAGGAAAAGGGGCCCTATTGGCGCTACACCAATGAGTACAGGCATTCAAGATCCTAGGGATGGCGCTTGAGGCATCGAGCACAAAGCTCGATGAGCTTGAGCTCCTCGAGCACAAAGAGGACAGAGACCTGCAGAAGGCCTAAGACACAGAAGACAGACCACACAAACTACACAACAACAGACACAGGCTGGAACTGCCCTGCCCAGCACACACTAGCATCACGCTGATAAGTAACCTGCTCCCTTTATCTGCCCAAGGGGGACGGTCCTGGGACAGCCCTTTGCCCTAAGTAACTTTAAATGCACCTTCCTGCAGTTGGCAACCTTGTCTCCTTGCCCCCTCCCCAGCCATCGTCCCTCAACTTAGCTTTGAGAGGGCCGGGGGTCTGAATCCATCCTTGACAAAAAACACATTGGCTAGCTGATATTTTCCTGCAGTCACCGGGTTCCTCTGCAGTATCTGAAAAAAAAAAAATACAAAACAGCATACCAGCAGTAAGCATCATGACAGTAGACACCGCTCTCTTCCACAACACCCTCATCCGCACAAGAGCCGTGGCATTGAACTTGCCTGCTCCATGCCAATTCCAGAGTCGGATGCTGCAGCCACCATTACTTGTGGCACGTAAGATACCAAAGACACACAAGGTTAACATTGCATTTGTGAGAAATCACCAGTCCCATGCTCCTCCTCTCTGCTACCAGCTCACCTCAAATGCTCATCCAATTCCAAAGGCTGCCCGCACAGCGCCTGCAAGATCACAGAGAAACACTTCACTGCGTTGCCATGTAATACTTCGCTATTAGACACCAACCTGGCCCACAACCGCCTCACCTTCTCGGACCCCTTCGTCAGCATGTGGCAGCATCGCCCCTTCGAGCCTGTGTGCGGCACCTGCAAAAACCCAAGCGAAAAAGCACATGCTGAGATACTGCCCAAAACTGCAGCCTGCCCACAATGATTCCTATCACCCTCTCATTGACCTCCGCCACTCAGCTGTCCAGCCTCCATCATTTTGGGTTGCCACATTGAAGCTTGCGCACCACCTGTAAAACACAAACAACAAGGGTTGTTTACAACTTCACCAGCAATACACCACCTGAAAAATAACTGCTACTTCAGCCCGCCAATCACCACTCACCTTGGCCGAGTCAGCTCCGGTGCCCATATCCCATATTGCTCCTCCCTTTGCCCCTTCAAATTAAAAAATAGAAATACCATAATGTAGTCATATAGCCATCAGTCACATCTTTCCTCTAATACCATGCACCAACCCTCCTGCTTCTAGTGCTCCGCTCATTCCTCTGCATCTGCAAAAATGATATTGAATGAGTCACCCAGATGCAGAGCGATAGCCTAACAATTGCAGAGGACTTCTGTCCATGTAAGAACACCATCTAGAATCCAACTATACTTCCTACCATTAAACAAATTTTATAAATCAAACATTAAGCCGTACACATACAAGCCTTAATGCCTTTGAGATTCAATTTCCTTCACTACCCCTGAACAGCACCTCCCACATGGCTCAGCTCATCCCCATAAAAAATTATCGAAAGAGCTGTCCACACAGCCTGCCAACAGCCACTGAGACCTAGATGACCGTACAACCATTGCCTCAACAGTCTAGGCATATCAACGTATTAACCATAGACTCTTATGGCTATTCCACCTCCCCCTGACTCTACACCCCCCAGGCAGGGCAGCTCCAAGCCACACACACACGCACAGACCAACACTACATGGAACCCTAAAAAAAAAAAATGTGCCTCAAACTGGAGAGAAAACTCTCAGCAAGAATGACACCTGAACGGAAGACGCCATTTGGCAAGACAATGCATGGGACCATGACAGTGATGTGAAGAGGCTCTGTGGCAACCCCAGAAAGAGTAGGACATCATGGCCCATGACAAGAAGTTATTCTCAAAACAGAGAGGATGTACACACAAGAAGCCTGGCCTCAAGACGTGAGAACGTAAGGATGCAGGCAAGAAATCCCAGTCCGTGAAAACAGACAGCTAGAGAGCAGAACTGCTCACACAGCCGGGAAAGATGCCGCAAGAGATGACCGTCCAGAAACTTCCGAGACACAAGACCAATCCACGCTTTGAACTTGTAACACAAGGAAAAAGTGCCTGATTGGCGCTATGCCAATGAGTACAGGCATTCAAGATCCTAGGGATGGCGCCGGAGGCGTGCGCTGTGCTCCTCGAGCACAAAGAGGACATCAAGACCTGCAGAAGGCCTAAGACACAGAAGACAGACCTCACAAACTACACAACAACAGACACAGGCTGGAACTGCCCTGCCCGGTTCACGCTAACATCATGCTGATAAGTAACCTGCTCCCTTTAACTGCCCAAGGGGGACTGTCCCTGGACAGCCCCCTGCCCTACACTGTCTTTAAAACCTCTTTAGGCAATCACCAACCCAGTCCCCACCCTCCCTTGGTGCCGTGCCGGTGCCCCAACTTAGCTTTAGGAGGGCCGGAAGTCTGAACCCATCCTCAACAAGGAAAACCACAGCCAGCCCACTGGATGAATCCAGGTTCCTCTTCATCATCTGCAAAGACAAGCCAATCCACACATAACGCTGCCGTCAGTCAGCAGCACATCGATCCACAGGGACCCTTTCCACAGCATCCCCCACCTCAGACGCGCCGTGGGGTTCCGCTCACCCGCTCCCCGCCGATTCCAGAGTCTGACGCCGCAGCCGTTGTCGCTTCTGACGCCTAGGATACCGACAAAAAGTTACCATTGTGCTTGCCAGAAATCACCAGCCCCGTGCTCCTCCCCTGTACTACCCAGCTCACCTCAAACGCTCCTCCAATGCCAAAGGCAGCCCAAACAGGACCTGCAAAACCAGAGCAAAACTCTGCAATGAGTCACCATATAATACTTTCCCATCAGACACCGACCTGGCCCACAACTGCCTCACCTGCTCGGACCTCTTGGCAGCAGCGGGGCCCCATAGAGCAGCACCTGCAAAACAACCAAGCAAAAAGGCACATGAGGAGATACGGCCCGAAACCGCAGCCCACCTGCACCAATCCCTGTCTTGCACTCCTTTACCTGAACAGCTCGCCGCCCCTGGCCTCCATCAGCTTGGGGCACCACACCAAGGTTGGTGCGCCACCTGTAAGGCCCAAACAATGTGGGTTGCTTATGACTTCACCAGCAATTCAACACCTGAAAAATAACCACTACTTCAGCCCACCAATCAGTGCTCACCCGCTCACCCCACCCAAGTCAACTCCCATGCCCATATCCCACATCGCTCCTCGATTTGCACCTTCAAATTAAAAAAGGAAAAAAGAAACAAAAACACAAAACCGTAAATTAATCATATAGCCACCAGTCACATCTTCCCTCTAATACGACACACCAACCCACCTTCTTACGGCGATCCGCCCCTCTCTCCTCCGTCGCCCTTTGCCGGGCAGCTGGTCCCTCTGCAAAAACAAAAGTGTCAAACTAGTCACCCGGTTGCAGAGTGATAGGGGAACAAGTCCAGAGGTCTCCTTTCCATTTAGGAATGCCATCTAGAATCCCACTATACATCCCGCCACTAAAAAAAACCCACACCAACCCACAACCTTTAAGCCCCACCCGTACAAGCCTTTCAGATTTTATCTGCTTTATTACCCCTGAAGAGACCCTCCCGCTCACCTGGGCTCATCCCTATAAAACACTGTTGAAAGAACTGACCACACAACCCGCCAACAGCTACTGCGTCCGAGACGGCCGTACGACCTTTGTGCCCACCATCTAGGCATACCGACATACTGACCACAAACTCCTATGGCTATTCCACCTACCCCTGACTCTACGCCCCCAAGCCAAACACACACAAGCACACACCGATACTGCACGGAACGCTACAAACGATGCACCTCAAAGCCAAGAGAAAACTCTCGGCAAGAAGAACGACACCCGGACAGAAGACGCCATCAGGCAAGACGACCGTCGGGACCGTGACGGTGACATGAGGCAGCTCTACGGCAACCCCAGAGAAAGAGCAGAACATCATGGCCCACGATGAGAAGTTACTCTCAGAACTGATAGGATGTACACGCAAGAAGCCAGCCGGCGAGACCTAAGAACTTAAGGATGCGGGGAAGAAACCCGAGTCCATGAAAAATGAACGCGTAGAGAGCGGAGCGGCTCACGCAGCCGGGAGGGACGTCGCAGAAGAGGGCCGTGCGGAAACTCCCAAGAAGCCAAACAGATGTGCACTTTAAGCTCGTCACGCAAGAAAACAAGCGCCCGATGGGCGCTATGCCAATGAGTACAGGTGTTCGGGACCCTAGAGATGGCGCCCCAGGCACATGCCGTGCTCCTCGAGCGCAAAGAGTAACATGGGCGTCGAGACCCAAGGAAGGCCTAAGACACAGAAGACAGACCACACAAATGACAACACATGCAGGCTGGAACCGCCCTGCCCGGCACACTCTAGCATCACGCCCAAGAGGAGCTGCCTCCCTTTACCTGCCCAAAAGGGACACTGCCCGGACAGGCCCCAGCCCTACACTACCTGTAAAAACCCTTCAGGCAATCACCAACCCCATCCCCTTGCTCCCGCAATCCCTCTCCGGCACTGGAGCCCCAACTTAGCTTTGTAGTACACCAGCAGTAAGGATCATGACTGTAGATGCCAACATCTTGCATAACACCCTCATTCTCAGTCACGTCATGGGGTTCCGCTCGCCCGCTCCCCGCCAATTCCAGAGTCCAAGGCTGCGGCTGACATTACTTGTGGCACGTAAGATTGCAAAAGACAAAAATACCATTCTGCTTGTGAGACATCACCTGTCCCGTGCTCCTCCTCTCTACTACCCATCTCACCTCAAATCCTTACGCAATTCTAAAGGCAGCCCGCACAGCACCTACAAAACTGAAGGTGAAAGCTTCACTTAATTGCTGCAGGATACTTCGCTCTCAGATGCCAACCCAGCTGACTCACGCCTCGCTTTCTGGGACCGCTTGTCAAGGTGCTGCTTTGCTCCTCTGACCCTAAGTGCATCACCTGCCAAAATAAAACTCAATGACACATGCTGAGATACTGCCCAAGATGAGAGCGCACGCGCACCAATACTCATCTCCCGCACCTTTACCTCAGCCAGTTGCCTGTGCTGCCTCTGCCATTTTCAGACTGCTGTACTGAGATGCAGGTACCGCCTGTGGAAGTGAAACAATTCGGGACACTTATGACTTAACTAACAATATGACATCTGACAACTAACAGCTACTTCAGCCCACTACTCATTGCTTACTATGCCCGACTCAACTCCAGTGCCTATATCCCACGTCACTTCACACCTTCAGAACAAAACCAAAAAGCTAAACCACATTCTAGTTGTATAGCCACCAGTCAAATCTTGCCTCTGACACCACAGGCCGACCCATCTTCTTACAGCGCTCCGCTCTCCTCCGTCACCCCGTGGTGTGCGGCTCGTCCCTCTCCACCTGCATAAACAGTAACATTGAATGACGCACCAGGGTGCAGAGCAATAGCTTAACATTTCCAGAGATCTTGTTTCTATTTAGGAACACCATCTAGAGTCCAACTGCAGCCTGCCATTAAACAACATGTATCTATCAAACAGACATGCTTTAACACCTTTGAGATTTTATCTGCTTGACTAGCACTTTAGCTGCCACTCCCAGATGGCTCCAGTCATCCCCTAGGCACCCGCAAAACACTAATCAAATTACTGTTGTCGCCTGCTGCCAAGGGCTGCTGGCTCTGATACCGGCTTTACAGCCTTCACCAAAACAGTCTCGGCAAGAAAAGTGACTCCGGCCCACAGATGCCATCAGGCTACAAGACAGTCGGGGCTGCAACAAACAATCTACGGCAGCCCCAGAAAATTCAGACTCCGTCACCCATCATAAAAATCTAAGTCTGCAACTTGGACGATGGATGCACGAGAAGCCAGGCTTTAACACCTAAGAACATAAAGACACAGGGAAGCAGTCCCAGAAAAGGTATCGGGGAAAACAGACCGCTCTCGAGCACTGATGCTGACACCACCTTAATCACCACCGCAAAAAGATGACCGTCCATAAACTTCTGATATGCAATACACTCAAGATAGATCCACCTATCAGACTTAAAATGCAAGAAAGGACACACTCAGTTAGCATTACTCTGATGAGCAGAGGCTCACGAGACCCTCGGTATTGCTACCAATGCGCCCACCACGCACATGGGACAACGGAGACATCAAGACTTGATTAAGATATCATATGGGACACAGAAAACGGACTACAAAAACTACACAATAACACTAAGGCTGGCACTGCCCTGCCCGGCAGACGCTCATGTTTTGTGCTAAGGACCCCACGCCTTCTGTCTGCCCATATGTGCCCCATATCAAACCGCCTTCTCTGCTACTCTGATTTTAAACCCCCTGCCTGCCCCACCTGCGTTTCCCCCACCCAACTGACCACCCACACAAAGATACTATTGGCCTCTCAACTTGCCTTTCAGAGGGCTGGGGGTCAGAAACCATCCTTTACAGACACCACATAGGCTACCTAGGATGATCCTGCAATCACCCAGATCCTCTTCATCTACAAACACAGAGTGCCAGCGGTCACCAATGCACCAGTCAACACTAACATCATACGCAACAACGCCCTCCTCAGAAGCGCCATAGCATTCTGCTCGCTCCCAGTCTAACACCGGATGTTATGGCCAACATCGCCCATAGTACCTAGAAAAACAGGGACACAAAGTGACCATTGTGCCTGGAAACGGTCACCCGCTCACAAACAATTCTACACCTCAAAAATAACTGCTGCTATGGTTTGGTGTTCATCGCCCACCCTGCCCAACAAGCTCAGGAGCAGACATCCGACTTCGCATCTAATTTTAGACCTTCAAAACAGAGCTTTAACTAGTCGCATAGTTAACATAACTAGTAACAGCACATTCCCTCCATCGTCACATGCTAGCCTACCTTCTCACGGCGCTCCGCTTGCCTCCTCCCTTTGGTGTCCGGCTCCCTACTGTGCATCTGCAGCAACAACAAAACAAAGTCAACTGGATGCATACAAATCCCATAATGAACAGTGAACCTTCCCCATCCTTACTTCTTCGCTCTGCTAACTTTCTCAATCCATGCTTTGCGCTCCTATCTTCCAGGCTGAGTCAGCAACATCAGCATGTTCAAGGCAAAGACAAACACTAATACCTGTAAGAAGGAGACACCCTTCCCTTTTCTTTCCCCTACCCCAATGGCAACATCCCAGACTCATCCTTTCCCCCAGCAGGCTAACATGGCTTCGCTCGCGTCCCATGCTACGCCTCTGGGGTCAGCTGCCACATCAGGCGCCCGCTCAGATAGTTGGTTTGACTCCAGTGACGGTGGAACCATAATCTTTTATGCCAGGCCCACCTCAGGAAAATGCAGAGAGGCACACAGCTGTTATACACTGCTTTCCCAAAGAGAGGGACCACCACCAAAACAAACTAATAAATCCCTTTGACTGACTTAGATACTCAAGCAGCACTAAGACCCCAAAAGCACAAAACCCAAACAATTGACCTCACCACCCCCCAATCACTATCTGCTCACAAGTGCTGTCACACATTTAGAACCCCGCTCCTTTTCCCAAAGATGCCCTGGTCACAAAACTTAAGAACCTCCTTCTGTTTACCTGAAAGATCAGGTGAAGAACTCCACTCCTTCCTGACAGCTCCTACCATGTATCTGCACACCTGAACCCTCCCTGTCAGCCACTCCTCAAAACCTGCTTTTGTAAGCTGTGACCTGTATTCAGCAAGCATTTCTTACCCTCTGTCTTCCCACAGACTCCAGGCTCTGCTACATACCTGCAACTTCACTGAAATCATGAAGCTTATAATCTACAAGAGACCTGCCAGAAACTGCAAAGATTTGAGGAACAACAAGGTACTCTGCGGCCAATCGAGAAAGGCAATGAGCCTAAAAGACACTATGCCTTAGGTTTCTGCTGCTTTCTTGATAAAGGCTAAAATAATGTGCACAGATACATGTAAGATGCTCACTTTAAACTGTAGCACATAATCTCATCACCAGTACTATGAAGAAATCATGTAAACAACTTGCACAGGATACAGCAAAACTGGAAAACAACTAAGACACCATGTTCAATTATGTCAGAAATTTCAGGAAAAAACAATGCTCTTACAAAAAAAACCCTACCATATTATCAAACCATATTGTTCCCTCTAAGCAGGGAATGTAAATTTAATGTAATGTATAATTACTAACCTGAAAAAAAAAACAAGCTGCATACAAGCATACTTTTTACCAAATATTCTGCTGAACCTTGACTGGTCTTGAAATCCTAACCTCAAATAGACACATCTGTTTTCTTAACCACAAAAACACATTAACACAAATAGCTTAATTTGAAACCTACAGTCAATAGAATGCACAGAAAAGCACTAATCCCAAAGAAACGCAGGAACAGAATAGGCTCCCTGATCAGAGGCTGTGGCTTATATACCCCAGGCCCCGCCCACAACCCTTCCCACAATCACCTGGGAAAGGGGAGGGGCGAATTGCCAGAAAGAATAAAGGTGGCCGGAGGAGCAGCAAAGAGTTTTCTCATCTGCTTTAAGTTTACAGCATGCAAAGCACCAAACAGAGGAAGTGACCCTTATTGGAAATGATGATACCTGCTCTTTTACTACAACTACATGTATTGCATCAGCAATGTGACCGGGTAAGAAATGAAACTTCATTTTTCTGGGGTGTAGATAGAAAAACAGAGATTGTACACTAAGCTACACAGGAAAGTAGCTTATAAAATACGATAAAAACATCAAAAAATATGTGTGTTAGTTTCCTATAAAAAAAAGAAAATGTTAAGAGATTATATTTCATTTCTAGCAAGACCATGTACGTTACCTAATTTCTACCAGAACTATGTTCTGGATAGGACTGCATGACAAAGCATAATTAGATCCCATAAGAATCACTACTCAAAAAAATCTCTGGTGAAAAAGTAAATTATTTAGTGTAAACCACTGATAATTCAGAATCACCTCAACAGTGTCTCCAACTAACTTCCTTTACAAAACTAGATGAGTCCCGAAGGACAGAAAACATGAAAACACCATAGAAATACAAAAAATGTATCAGAAGCTGTATGAAACAGCTTAATTATTACTTAAGTAGCTAAAACGAAAAAAAGTTGCAAAACACAACAAAAACAATCTCGGGGGATGTGTCCATCACAATAGATGAAGGCTATCACCTTCTCTGAAAAACTCTAAAAGGATATTTGGGCTGACAATAGTCATCTTGGGGTATCAGATGCCAAACAGAAACATACTATAAAACAGAAAACAAACAGACTGCTGTGAAGCACAAAGAAGGTTTCAGCGAAGTTTTCAGCATAGATTCTGACAGAACAAGAGGCATTGTTGCAGGAATTAGAGAGGTCTCAAAGGGTCCAGAGACACCAAAGAAGTGTCGGGAATGCAACAAGCTCCAAAGCGAATTGAACAAATTACAGATGTTCTCAGGCGACCAGGGAACGAACGGAGGTGCGCCAAAAGGGCGAGAGGACAGAAAGACCTACCAGGGTATCAGATGCTGACTCAGGAAGGGTTTGAGGTGAAAAAAGGGGTGCAAAGTGCGCTCCCGCGCTAGAACGGCGCTCTGGGGCGTAGGGGATGTCTCATGAGAGCTCGGCAAAGGGAGTGCAAGAGTACTGACGGGGCCTGAGAGACCAAAGAAGCCTCAGAGGTAACAATGAGAAACTCTGAAGCAGATTTCAACAAAGTACAGAGGTCATCAGGGGGCTGGAAACTGAATGAAGGCATCCTAAATGGCAGAGAGTAAGATAAGAGCATTGTGAAGCACACAAAAAAAAAAACCGAAGGGGAACTAAAGTGCTATGAGAGTGCTACGGACTACAAGAAAGGACTCGGATGACATTGTTATAGAGAGTAGAGGAATTAGGAGGGAGCAGGTTAAAACAAAAAGGCTTGGAAACACAGCGAGGGCCTTGCAGTCTCAGGAGGGCATCTAGGCAAACTACAGGTGACCGAGAGAGAGGAACAGAACGGAGACACCCTCTATGGCAGAAAGATAAGTGAGCGCTGCATAGCAAAGACAGACGGGAGGCTCTGACGAAACAAGAGAGATGAAAAGGGAGATAAAATGCTACGAGGTGCCGTGGAAACTGATGAGGGTCTCAGGAGGCAGAGTGACTGTGAGGAAAGGGGTGTTGAGGGGGGCTGATGAACAAAAGACGGTTTGGGGACGACAAAGAGAAATGCGGGTGATCATCTGAGCAGAGTACAGATGGTCCCGGGCGGCCGGGGACTAAACACAGCAATCCTAGATAGCGTATAGAAACAAACGAGAGCTCTACTGCTCAAAGCGCTACAAGATGCACATGGAACACAAGGAAGGTCTCGGGAGGCATTGTGACTGGGAGAAAAAATGTCCTGAGCAAGCCAGAGAGATAGAAAAAGGATTAGGGACACAATGATCAAATCCAGAAGGGGTGTGAAGTGAGTAAATGTGTCCTCAGAGGGTCAGGGAATGAATAGAGGCACGGCTAGAAGAAAGAGAGGACAGAATGACTGGGCTGGGTCACAGATTCAGACACGGGAATTTTTCTGATGAAATGAGAGCAGTGCGAGGTCGGCTACAAAGTTAAAAGTGTACTTTTTTTTTTAAGGGCAATCTCAAAGGCATCAGTAAGTATCATGACACCATTGGAGGGGTCCCAACTGGGCCAGAGAGACCAAAGAAGGCTAAGGGACACAAGAAAGAAGTCTGGAGGGGATCTGAACACACTACAGATGTCCTCAGGAGGCCAGGAACCAAACAGAGGCACCCTAGATGGCACAGAGGACGTACTCTGAAGCTCAAACAAACCCGAGAACAGGGTTCGAGGTAACTAGAGAGGATCAAAGGCCATTACAGAGCTAAAACAGAACCGTGGGACACAAAGAAGGTCTTGGGAGGCAAGGTGACTGGGACCACAGAGGAATAAAAGAGATCGAAAGGGAGGTCAAGCGTTACCGAAATGCTGTGGAGCGCAAGGCAGGTCTTGGGAGGTATCCTAAATGGCATAGAGAAGAAAAAGAATGCTCTAGTTTGGAAATGGAGATCTTAATAGAGGCACAATTGTGACACGAGGAGCCCGAAGGGTGCTTATGGAGCTAAAAGTGTGCTGTGGGGAATATCTAAGACCTGGGAGGCATCATGACGGTAGCAGAGGGCTTCTGAGACACAAGAAGGCTCGAGGACATGATGATGAAGTCCAGAGGGGATTGGAACAGACTACAGATGTCCTCAGGGGACCAGGGACCAATCAGAGTATCCTAGTTAGCGCAGAGAACAATCCAACTGTTCTGGAGAAGAAAGGTGGCATCGGGAATGGTTCTCAGTGAGCGATAAGGGTGCAAAGTGCGCTACAGAACCAAAAGAGGGCTCTGGATCATGAGGAAGGCCTCAGGAGGTACGATGACAGGAGAAGGAGGGTGCCGAGAGCAAAAGAGAGACAGAAGGCTGCTCTGGGACACAAAGCAAAAGCCTGAGGGAGAGTTATCTCTGAATAAGAAAGACACAAAGCCTGCTGCAGAACTAAAAGTTGGCCATGGAACACAAGGATGCTTGCAGGAAGCATCGTGACAGAAATAGAGGGGTGCTGAGGCGACCGGAGAGACAGAAGACTGCTCGAGGGCACAAAGGTACTCGGAAAGGGGTTTGAACAGAGTACTGACGTCGCGAGGGAGATGCTGACCCATTGGAGGCGAGCGAGATGGAGGAGAGGACAAAAAGACTGCTCTGAGGAAGAGGATGACCCGAGAGATGTTCTGACAAATCGAGAGCGGTATGAATTACACTCCAGAGATAAAAGCGTGCTGAGGAGACGCTCTAAAACTTCGGGACGAACCAAGAAAAGAGGAAAAAAAATAAGAGACAAAGAAAATTTAAGTGACAGGGTATGTGACAAAGAAGAAAGTAGTAAAAAATAGGGATAGGCAGCTTGATAAAAGTAGACATAGAAAGAAAATTTTAAAAGCAAAAGGGCACAAGGCAGAGGAGAAAAAAAATGAAAAAATAGGGACAGAAAACTAGATAAAAGTAGACATATAAAAAAATTGAAAAAAGTTATTAAAGGAGGAAAAAAAAATATAAGGACAGCAAACTAAATAAACAGAGACATAGAAAGAAAATAGAAAAATTGAGAGAGTACACAACAGACGAGGAAGAAACAAAAAAATAGGGACAGGAACTATATAAAAGCAGACATAGCAAAAAAATTTTTAAGAGCGACAAGATAAAAGAAATAAAGGAAAAGTTAAAAAACAAGAAGAGCAAACTAAATCAACAAAGACACAGAAACAAAATTTCAAAACCGACGGGGTATGGCACAAACTAGAATGAAATAAAAAATAAAGACTGTGAACTGGAAAAAAGTAGATATAGAAAAAAATTTAAAAGGAACGTGACACAGGACAGACAGGAAATAATAAAGAAATAAGATTAGACATCTTGATAAAAATAGACAGCAAAAAAATGTTAAAAGTGACAATGTAGAAGACAGATAAGAAAAAAGCAAATAATAGAGACATAAAAATACATACAAGTGACCATAGAAACAAAAATTCAAAAGTGAAGAAGAAAAAAACATATTAAAAAGAAAAAAAACCTAATTAGACAGAGACATAAAAAGAAAACTCTAAAAGTGACTGGGTACAGGACAGACTAGAATGAATTAAATAAAAAAAAGAGACAGCAAACTGGATAAAAATGCACAAGGAAAGAAAATTTAAAAGCAGGACAGATAGGAAACAATGAAAAATCAGACAGAGACGTCTTGATAAAAGTAGACATGGAACAAAAATTGTAAAAGCGATGGGATACAAGAAACAGGAAAAAGTTACAAAATAGGGACAGAAAATGATCTTAAAGTACACCTAGAAACAAAAATTCAAACCCAAAAGAACTATGAGAGTAAAAAAATTAAAATTTTTTTAGTTAACTAGATGAAAGTAGACATAGAAAGGAAATTTAAAAAGCAACATGGTTCATGACATACAGGAAAGAATTCAGAAATAGAAACAGGAACTGGATAAAAGTAGACATAGATGATTTTAAAAGCGCCAGGATTAAGGAAATAAAGGAAAAAAATTAACGAATAGGGACAGCGAACTAAAATGGAGACATATAAAGTAAATGAAAAACTGTTGCAGCATACATGCACAGGCTTTATCATAACAGGGCAGCCCTACCATCTCTCTCCATTCATTGCACCTCTCTCCCTCTGTCTCTCTCTGTTGCCTCTCTTATATCTTCCTTCTGGCAATGATCACATGTCTGCTCACAATTCCCTTCACCTGTTTCTGTTCTTGAATCAGCTGGTACTCATTAGGCCACCTCTTAATTCTTCTCCACAAAAAAACCATCAGGCTACATGACAGATGAGAACGAATTAAACAACAGGAATGGGAGTTTGGTAAAAGTAGACGTAGAAAGAAAATTTAAAAAGCGATGGTAAGGAAAGACAAGAAACAATCAAAAAATAAAGAGCGTGAACAGGATAACAGTAGTCAAAGAAAGGGCATTTAAAAAAAGAGGATTAAGAAAGAAAACAAATTTGAAAAATAAGGACAACGAACAAAAATGCAGACAAAAAGAAAATTTGAAAAGCAAAGGCGTAAAAGACAGACAAGAAAAAAAATAAAATTCAGACAGCGAACTGGACAAAAGGAGACACAAAATATCAAAAGCAACAGGGAAGTAAAGAAAAAAAGGTAATGACGGTGAACTAAATAAACAAACATAGAAAGTAAATTTTAAAAGCGATGGGGATTGAGAAGAAAAGATTAAAAAGTATAGATAGAAAATGAAAAAAACGTACATGTAAAAAAAACTTTAAAAGCCATGGGATTAAGAGAGGAAAATATGAAAAAACAGGGACGGCAAACAAAAAACCGAGACATAGCAAGTACATTTTAAAAGCGAGGGGGTACATGACAGACAGGAAAGCAATAAAATATAGGGATAGGGAGCGTGATAAAAGTAGACATAAAAACAAAATTTGAAAATCCAAGGAATTAGCAGAGAAAAGAACTAAAAAAAAGAGGAACAGCAAACTAAATAAGCCAAGACGCAGACAGAAAATTTAAAAAGCAAGGGCACTAAGGAAACAAGAGAAATAAGAAACAATACAGACAATTATCTCAATAAAATCAGACATAGAAAGAAAATTTAAAAGCGACGTGTTAAACAACAGACAGGAAAGAAATAAAAAATAAGGATAGGCCTGTTGATAAAAGAGGTCACGGAAAGAAAATGTAAAAAGCAATGACATACAGGACAGAGAGGAAAAACTTTCAAATAGGATCACCAAAGTAGATAAAAGTAGACATAGAAACAAAGGTTTACAAGCCAAGGATTAAGAAATGAAAAGATGAAAAAATAGGGACACTGAACTAGAACAGAGACGTAAACCAAAATTTTAAATAAGGCAGCGCTAAGGAAGGACAAGAAGTAATTCAAAACTAAAGACATCAAATGGCATAAAAGTAGACATGGAACATTTTAAAAGCAACAAGGATTATGAGAAGTAAAAAAAAAAAAATTAAACAACAGGGAGAACGAACTAAATAAACAGAGACATAAAAAGTAAATTTTTAAAGTGACAGGGTACATGACAGGCAGGAAACATAAAAATCAGAGATAGGAAGCTTCACAAAAGCAGGCATAGAAGGAAAATTTTAAAAACTATTAGGTACAGGACAGATAGGAAAAAAACTGAAAACAGAGACAGCAAAGTAGATAACAGTAGACATTGAATCAACATTTTAAAAGCCAAGGGATTAAGGGAGGAAAGAATTAAACAATATTGGTAGCAAATGAAAATGCAGAGATAGAAAGAATTTTAAAAGCGAGAGCGCTAGGGAAAGACAAGAAATAATGAAGAAAGTAAAACAGCGAACGGAATAGGGGTACAAAGAAAGAAAAATTAAGGAGATGAGGAAAAAAATAAAAAATAGCAATGGCAAACTAAAACAGAGACGTAGAAAGAAAATTTTAAAAGTCATGGCAATAAGTAAAGCAAAAGAAAACAATGAGAATCAAGACAACGAACAAGACAAAAATAGAAAATTTTTCAAGCCGATGGATTAAGAGAGGAAAGAACTAAAAAACAGCGACAGTGAACAAAAAAACATACATAGACAAAAACTTTTCAAAGCGACAGTACTAAGGAAAGACAAGAAATCATTAAAAATTCAAGACAGGGAACAGAATAAAAGTAGACATAGAAAGAAAACTTAAAAAACAACAAGCATTATGGAAATAAAGGAAAAAAATTATGAAATAGGTACAGCAAACTAAAACAGATGTAGAAAGAAAATATAAAACCGAGGGCACTAATGAAAGACAAGAAATAATTAAAAATAAATACATCAAAGGGAAAAAGGTACACATAGAACATTTAAAAAACGAGGGGCATTAGGGAAATAAAAGGAAAAATTAAAAAGTAGCGACACCTAAGTAAGCCAGAGATGCAGAAAGAAAATTACAAAGCGAAGGCACTACTAAAGACAAGAAATCATTAAAAAATAAATACAGCGACCCAAATAAAAGCAGACAGAAAATTTTAAAAGCGAGGTTGATTAAAAAAATAAGGAAAAAATTAATAAATCGTGACAGCCAACTAAAATGGAGCCATAGAAAGAAAATATAAAAAGCAACGGCACAAAAGAAAGAAAACAACAAAGGGAATAAAAGTAGACATAGAAAGAACATTTAAGAAGTGATAGGCATTAGGGAAATAAAGGAAAAAATTATGAAATAGGGACACCAAACAAACAGAGACATGAAAAGAAAATTTTAAAAGTGACCGCACTAAGAAAACACAAGAAATAAATAAAAAAAAAAGACAGCAAATGGAATAAAAGCAGACAGAAAATTTTAAAAGCAACAGAGATTAAGAAAATGAGAAAAAATTAGAAAGTAGCGATGGCAAACTAAAACAGAGACATAGAAAGAAAATATATAAAGCAAAGAAATTAAGAACAGAGAGGAAAAAAAAATAGGGTCAGCAAACTAAATAAATGGAGACATTGAAACAAAATTTAAAAAGTGATGACGTAGAGGATAGGCAGGAAGAAATTAAAAACACGAACAGGAAACAGGATGACTGGAGTCAGAGAGAGAAAATTTAGAAAGCAATGGGATACTGGCCGTATGGGTAAGGAGTTAAATATCGGGAGAGGGAGCCACAGGGAAAAGACATTGGAAGAGCAACAGGGTACAGAGCACAGGGAGTCACTGAAAACAGAGAGGGGTCACGCTGAATAGAGGGAGACCTAGAAATGCAATTTGCACAAACAATGGGGAAGAAGGCAGCGCGGGAAAAATGAAATAATAGCAGGTGGGGAGCTGGAAATGTAGAAGGCGACGGTGTACAGAACAGTGCTGACAAAAGAGCAAAAAGCTTTAGGGAGCCAGGCAGCTGGAAAGGTAGACAGAGGCAGGGACGAGCAAGGAGGTAGGCAGAGGTCTGGAGAAGCACCGCAGGGACGGGCCCTCACACAGGAGATGGGACGCACAACTCACCGCAGCTGCTGGAGACCGGCAGGAGACCTTTACTGCCCCGAGGCTTCTCTCTCTGCCCTTGCCCCTTCCTCCTCTGCAGTGCTGGCTGCCTGACCCTCACCCACCCAAGAGCAGGGGCCGGAGTGCTCCTCTCCCATGAGGCTTCCCAGACTCATGGCAGCTCACACGTGCGGTCAACAGAGGCACCGAGCTCCTGGCGCCATGTGCTGGTGGCGTGCTCTGTTGGGGATCGCTGGGAGAGATCCTTCCTCACTGCAGGGATGGGCTGTTCCTTGCTGGAGACAACTGCCTGCGGAAGCTTCTTCGTTTCACTCTTCAGCTGGGTGCTGCAGGCAAGAGTGCCCAGGCAGCCCCCTCCCCAGCTAGAGCCCCTTAGCATAGCAGGGCCAGCCCCATCCTCAGCCTCACAGGGACCACAGGGGGCTGCCCTGACCCATCCCCACCTGCAGCCTTTATAAACCCTTGGCCCAACCCCATCCTCACTTCATGGGTCCCACCTGGGCTGCCCCAGCCCACAGCTGGAGCCCATCGGGAAGAGGGGCCATGGCCCCAGCCCCACAGCACATCACCCCTTCCCCTGGACCCAACCACAGCCACTTGCCCAGAGCCCAGCGGCTGGAAACGCACCCAGGAGCACAAAGGAGGCAGCAAAGGTTTGTTTCTTTACACGCATCAAAAATTTCGGCAGTGAGTTGGCTCCAAATCTCAGAGCCCAAAGGCAGCAGGACAGAGGGAAAAGAGGGAAGAAGAAAGCAGGAGGAAGGACAGAGGAAGGTAGACAACAGGTATGGGACAGGGAGCCAAAAAATGGGATACAGGGAACAAGAGAGGGACGTGGAACCGCACATGGGTGATGAGAGAGAGAGAAATGGAGCGCAGCGAGGAGGAGGATGGGGAGATGGAGCAATAAATAAGGGGGAGAGGGGGCAGGGAGCAGGGGAGGGACCGAACGGGACAACAGAAACAACAGAGAGGGACAGAGAATGAGACAGACACAGACAGGAGACAGAGGAACGGCAGGGGTGTCATTTTACAATGATGGAGAACTGGATAGAGCGAGACATGTAGAAAGCTACAAAAGGGGAACACAGCAGAAAGAATTTAAAAAAAAAAAAACAAACAACAACAACAAAAAAGAGGGACAGGAAGCTGGACAGAGGCAGTCATAGAGAAATTAAAAAGCGACAAACACAGGAAAGAATTAAAAAAGAGAGCACATAAGATGGATAGACTGAGAACTAGAACGGGAACAGGACAGAGAGGCAGGAAATTTAAACAATTGTTCGAGGAAGCTTTACAGAGGGAGGTTCAAAAGAGAAAATAAAAAGTGATGGGTTACCAGAAACACAGCAAGGAAAAAAATGGACGGGGAACTAGATAAATGGGGATATGCAAATAAAATTTTAAAAGCAACTGGTACACAACAACAAAGAATTAAAAACAAGGGAAAGGCAATGAGATGAACGGAGGCATAAAAAGAAAATTTAAGAAACGACAGGGTAAGGAAAACAGAAAAAAAAAAGTAAAAATAGGGAGAGGAAACCGAATAAAAGATGGGAAAGAAAAAAATTTCAAAAATGATGGGATACATAAGAGACAGGAAAAAAATATAAAGTAGGGATTGGGAGCTTGATGGAAGTACACACAGAAGGAAACTTGAAAATGCAAAGAGGACAGGACAGTCAGCAGAGAACTAAAAATAGAGACAGCAAACTAGAGTACCGGTACATATAGAAACAAAATTTTAAAAGCCAAGGGATTAAGAGAGGGAAAAAGTAAAAAAAAAATAGAGACAGCGATCTAAATAAACAGAGACATACAAAGAAAATGTATTAAGTGGAGCGCAGGCTGCGGGACAGACAGGAAAGAATTAACAAATTAACAGATTGGATGGGATAAAATTACACACGGAAAAACTAAAAAGCCACATCTTTTAGGAAAGACAAGAAAAATCCAAAAAATAAAAAAGGGTGACCAAGACAGAAACCTATCAAAAAATAATAGTAGGGAGTTTGATCAACGTAAATATAGAAAGAAAATTTCAAAACCGCCTGGCAAGAGGACAAAAAAAAAAAAATTAAAACCCGAGACCACAAACTAGATAAAAGCAGACAGAGAAACAAAATTTTTAAAGCCGAGGGACTAAGACAGGAAAGAATTAAAAAATAAAAACCAGCTAACTAAACAGATGAAGACAGAAATTGTAAAAAGTGACCGCACTAAGGAAAGATGAGGGAAAAAACTAAAAATAAAGACAGTGAACGGGATAAGGTAGACTGAAAATTTTACAAGCAATGGGGATTAACGCAATAGAGAAAAAATTTTAAAACGGTGACAGCGAACTAAAACAGCGAAGTAGAAAGACAATTCAGAAAGCAAAGGCACGAAGGAAAGACAAGAAATAATTAAGAAAAAGAGCAAAGGGAATAAATGTAGGCATAGAAAGAACATTAAAAAAGCGAGGGGGATTAGGGAAATAAAAGGGAAAACTGAAAAATAGGGACAGCAAACTAAAACTCAGCCGTAGAAAGAAAATCTTAAAAGCGAGGGCACTAAGGAAAGAGAAGAAATTAAAAAAGGACAGCAAAGGGAATAAAAATAGACATAGAGAGAACATTAAAAAACCGAGAGGGATCAGAGAATTAAAGGGAAAAACTAAAAAATAAGGGCATCAAAGTAAAAGATGTAGAAAGAAAATTTAAAAATTGAGGGCACTGGGAAAAGACAAGAAATTGTTAAAAAAAAACCAAACAGCAAAATACAAACAGCGAACAGGATGCAAGTAGAAAAATCTAAAAAGTGACCAGGATTACAGAAATAAACTGAAAACATATTTTAAAAGGGACAGCAAACTAAAATAGAGATGTAGAAAGACAATTTAAAAAGCGAAGGTGCTAAGGAAAGACAAGAAATAATTAAAAAATAAAGACAGCAAAAAGAACAAAAGTAGACAGAAAATTTTAGAAGCAAATAGGATTAAGGAAATAAAGAAAAATTTTAAAATACCACCATTCAACTTAAAGAGAATTTGAAAGAAACAGAAAATCTAAAAAACGACAGCAAAGAATCGAGAGAAGAAATAATTTTTACAAGATGGCAAAGGGAAAAAAGTAGGCGTAGAAAGAACTTTTCAAAAGCGAGAAGGATTCAGGAAATAAAGGGAAAAACTAAAAAATAGAGACGGCTAACTAAAAAGGAGACGTGCACAGAACATACAAAAAGTGACAGTGATAAGTAAACATGAGAAATAATTAAAAAATAAAGGTAGACAAATAAAGACCATAAACAGGATAAAAGTAGACTAGAAGACGTTAACAGCAAAGGTGATTAAGGAAATAAGGAAATAATTAAAAAATAGCAACAGCGAACTAAAAAAGGAGACATAGAAAGAAAAATTATAAAGGGAATGCACTAAAGAAAAACAAGAAAAAATAATTAAAAGCTAACAACAGCGAACGCGATAAAAGTATAAAATATTAAAAGCCAGGGGATCAAGAGAGGAAAGAACTAGAAAACAGCAACAGCAAAATAAAATGCAGACATAGATAGAAAATTTTAACAGCCATGGCACTAAGGAAAGAGAATAAGTAATTAACAAATAAAGGCATCGAAGGGAATAAAAGTAGGCATGGAAAGAACATTTTAAAACTGAGGAGGATTAGGGAAATAAAGGGAAATATTAAAAAATAGGGACAGCAAGGCAAAACAGATGAAGAAAAAAACTTAAAAAGCAAAGGCACTAAAGAAAGGCAACAAATACTTAAAAGAAAAGACAGCTAAGTAAAGACCGGGAACAGGATAAAACTAAAAAATTTTAAAAATGAAGGGGATTAGGGAAATTAAAAGGAAAAAAATTTAAAAATAGCAGCACCAAACTAAAACAGAGATGTAGAAAGAAAATATAAAAAGTGATGGCACAAAAGAAAGAGCTGAAATAATTAAAAAGTAAAGACAGTGAATGGGATAAAAGTAGGCATAGAAAGAAAACTTAAAAAGCGACAATCATTAGGGAAATAGAGGAAAAAAATCAGAAATAGGGAAAGCAAATGAAAACAGGTGTAGAAAGAAAATTTTTCAAGTGATGGCACTAAGGAAAGACAAGAAATGCAAAATAAAGACAGCGAATAGGATAAAAGGAGACAGAAAATTTTAAAAGCAACGGTAATAAAGGAAATGAGAAAAACACTTTAGAATGGCATTGGCCAACTAAAACGGAGACGTAGAAAGAATATTTAGAAAGCAGGGGCGCTAAGGGAAGACAAGAAATTATTTTTGAAAACTGCAAAGGGAATAAAAGTAGGCATAGAGAGAAGATTAAAAAAAAGAGGGGGATTAGGGAAATAAAGGGGAAAACTAAAAAATAGGGACAGCATACTAAAGAAGATGTAGAAAGAAAATTTAAAAACCGAGGTCACTAAGGAAAGAAAAGACAATTTTAAAAAGACAGCGAAGGGGATAAAAGTAGGCATAGAAAGAACAATTAAAAAGCAATGGGTATTAGGGAAATAAAGGAAAAAATTATGAAATAGAAACACTGAACTAAAAGAGAGAGAATATTTAAAAAGCAATGGCACTGAGGACAGACGAGAAATTACTGAAAGACAGCAAAATAAAGACAGTGAACGTGGTAAAAGTAGACAGAAATTTTATAAGTGATGGTGATTAAAGAAATAAGGAAAAAATTAAAAAATAGCACCCGCAAACTGAAACGGAGACATAGAAAGAAAATCTAAAAAGTCACGGCAAAGAAGCAAGAGAAGAAATAATTTTTAAAAGACAGCAAAGAGAGGAAAAAGTAGGCATAGAAAGAACTTTTTCAAGCGAGGGGGAAAAGGAAAATAAAGGGAAAAACAAAAAAAACAGATAGCGAACTAAAATGGAGATCTATAAAGAATATCTAAAAAGCGAGGATGCTAAGGAAAGACAAGAAATAATTACAAAATCAAGACGGCGAACATAATAAAAGACGACAGAAAATTTAAGACGCAAATAGGATTAAGGAAATAAGGAAGAAAGTAAAATTTGTGATATTGAAATAAAATGGAGAAGGAGAAATAAAATTTAAAAAGCGATGGCACTAAGGAAAAACAAGAGAAAATAATTTAAAAATTAAGACAGCAAATGAGATAGAAGTAGAAAATGTTAAAAGCAACAGGGATTAAGAAAATAAAGACAAATTAAGAAATAGCGACGGCAAACTATAACAGAAACATAGAAAGAATATGTAAAAAGCAATGGCACTAAGAAAAGACAAAAAATAATTCTTAAAAGACGGCAAAGAAAAAAAAAAAATAGGCTGAGAAAGGACATTTTAAAAGCGACAGGCATTAGGGAAATACAGGAAAAAACATAAAAAAGGGGCAGCAAACTAAAAGAGATGGAGAAAGAAAATTTAAACAGCGAGGCCGCTACAGAAAGACAAAATATAATTAAGAAATAAAGACAGCAAACTGGATAAATGTAGACAGAAAATTTTAAAAGCAACAGTGATTAAGGAAATAAGGAAAAATTAAAAAGTAACGACAGCGAACTAAAACAGAGATGTAGAAAGAAGATCTAAGAAGTGAAAGTGATGGCACAGAAGAAAGAGAAGAAATAATTTTTAAAAGACAGCAAAGAGAATAAAAGTAGGCATAGAAAGAAAATTTTAAAAGTGAGGGGGATTAGGGACAAAAAAGAAGTATTAAAAAAATAGGAACAGCGAATTAAAACAGATGCAGAAAAAAATTTTAAAAGCGACGGCATTAAGGAAAGACAAGAAATAAAGGTAGGCAATTAAAGACTCCAAATGAGATAAAAGTACACAGAAAATTTTAAAAGCAACAGCGATTAAGGAAATAGAATTGGTTAAAGTAGACATGGAAAGAAAATGTAAAAAGCAACACGATAGCCATGAAAGAATTAAAAAACAGTGATACGCAGCTTAATATAAGTAGACAGAAGGAAAAATTTAGAATTGATTAGGTACAGCACAGACAGGAAAAAATTAAAAAATAGCGACAGTGAAGTAAAACTGAGAAACAGAAAGGAAATTTAGTAATGATGGGGTACAGGGCATAGAGGAAAAAAATAAAAAATAAAGATAGCAAACTGGATAAAAGTAGAAATTAGAAATTTTGAAAAGGGACAGGGTAGGTGACAGACAGGAAATACTTACAAAATAACCATTGACAGCTTCAGAAATGTAGACGCAAGGTTGTGGTTTAACCCTGGCTGGCAACTAAGCACCATACAGCTGCCCGCTCGCTCCGCCACAGTGGAATGGGGAGACAATCGAAAGGATATATGTGAGAAAGAAATGCAAGAGTTGATATAAAAACAGTTTAATAATTTAAAAGAAATTTAAAAAAAAATGTAGGGGGGGAAACAAAAAAAAAAAACACAAAAAGAGAGGAAAATAAAACCCGAGAAAAACAAGCAATGCAAATGAAAACAATTGCTCACCACCAATAGACGGATGCCCGGCCGGTCCCGAGCAGCGCCCCCCCGCAAACCTCCACCCCCAGTTTTATTGCTACGCATGTCATAGGGTCTGGAATATCCCTTCGTTCAGGTGGGGTCTGCTGTCCTGGCTGTGTCCCCTCCCACCTTCTCGTGCACCTCCAGCCTGCTCGCTGGCAGGGCAGGGTGAGGAGCGGAACAGCCCCCGAACTGCGTAAGCGCCGCTCAGCAATAACTGCCGCGTCCCTGTGTTAACAACGCTGTTTTCGGCACAAATCCAAAACGTAGCCCCGTACCAGCTACTGTGAAGAAAACTAACACTATCCCATCCAAAACCAGCACGCGCAGAAATAAAATTTTAAAAGTTGTGGTGTGGGAAATACGGAAAAAAAATTTAAAATGGGGACAGAAAACTAGAAAAACAGAGACATAGAAAGAAAATTTACAAAGTGTCGGGGAACAGGTAAGACAGCAAAACAATAAAAAATAGGGACAGCAAACATAATAAATGTTGACATAGGAAAAAATTTATTAAGCGATGGCATTAAGACAAGAAAAAATAAATAATAAGGATAGGTTAAAAATAGACACAGACATGGAAATAAAATTTTTAAAGTGACGGTATACAACAGACAAGAATAAATCAAAAAATAGGGATAGGGAGCTTGGTAAAAATACACATAGACTGAAAATCAAAAAAGCGATGGGGTTTAGGACAGGCAGGAAAAAAATTAAAAATAAATACAGTCATTTGGTTAAAGTAGACATAGAAAGAAAATTTTAAAAGCAACTGGGTAAAGAACAAGCATGAAAAAAAATTTTAAATGGGAACAGAACTGCATTAAAATCAACATAGAAAATTTAAAAAGCAAAGGCATTAAGGAACAACAAGAAAAAGTTACAAAATAAGAATACGGAGAAAAGTACATAGAGACGTACAAAGAAAATTTCAAAAGCAACAGGGTACAAGACAGACGAGAAACTAAAAAGACAGAAAATTCGTTAAAGTAGACATGGAAAGAAAATTTTAAAAGCGACAAGTACAGGAGAGACAGGAAAACATAAAAAATAGGGACAGCAAAGCGGATAAACTGTGACACAGAAAGAAAATTTAAAATGCGACAGTTTTAAGGAAAGACAAGAATAAATTTAAAAATAAGAATGGGGAAAAAAATACACACACACAAAAGTAAATTTAGAAAGCAACAGGGAACACAACACGGCAAAGAATTAAAAAATATCATAGGGAGCCTGATAAAAGACACAGAAAGAAAATTGCAGAAGCCATAGAGTACAGGACAGACCGGAGAGAATTAGAAGATGAAGACAGTGAACTGGATAAAAGTACTCATAGACACACAATTTAAAATTGACGGACTATAGTATAGACAGGAAAAAATTAAAAAAGGACAGGAAACTAAATAAATGGAGATATAGAAAGAAAATTTTTAAAGCAACTGGGAACAGGGCAGAGAGGGAAGAATTAAAAAATAGGGACAGGGAATCAGAGGGAGACATAGAAAGAAATTTTTCAAAGCGACAGGCTACAAGAAACACAGGAAAGAATTAAAAAGTAGGAACAGGGATGAGAATAGAAAGAAACATTGAAAGAAAATTTAAGAAGTGACAAGATATACGGAAGAAAGAGACGAATTAAAATTTAGGGAAAAGGAACCAGAAAAGGGAATTATTGAAAGAGAAATTAAATAGCAATGGGGTACAAGAAATATAGGGAAGAATTAAAAAATCAAGATGGGCCAGATAGAGAGAGAAGTAGAAGGAATTTTAAAAAGCAACCGAGTACGAGAAACATAGACAAGGATTAAAACATAGGGACAGGGAGATGGATAGAGGACAAAGTAGAAAAAAAACTTAAACAGCGATTGGGTACAAGAAACACAGGAATATTAAAAAAACAGGGACAGGGAGATGGATAGAAGGAACCACAATGAGAAAACGTTAAAAGCAATGGGGTACAAGAAACACAGGAAACAATTTAAAAAATAGGGACAGGGAGATGGATAGAAGGAAACATAGAAAGAAAATTTTAAAAGCGATTAAGTACAGGACAGAGGGAGCAATTAAAAAATAGGGACAGGGTGCCAGAGAGAGGAAAACGTACAAAGAGAAATTAAAATGTAACAGGATATAGAAAACATAGGAAAACCTTAAAAAATAGGGGGAGGGAGACACAGAGAGGGAAACATAGAAAAAAATTAATAGGTGAAGCGGTACAGGGCAGAGTTGGCAGAAGAGTAACAAGTTGTGGGGAGCCGGACAGGTAGGTGGGCCGGCAGAGAGGGAGACAGAAGCAGGGACGGGCAGGGAGGCAGGCAGAGACCTAGGGAAGGGCGGCAGAGATGGACCGGGACACGCGAAAGAGAAAGCGCGACTCGCTGCAGCTCCTGGCGCTGGCAGGAGACCTTCACCGCCCTGATGCTTTTCTCTCTGCCTCGGCGGCAGGCGCCTCGACGCTTCTCCACCGCGAGGCTTCCCAGCAGCTCACACGTGCGGCCGACGGAGGAACCGAGCTCCCAGCACCGTGTGCCGGTGGTGCGCTCTGTCGGGGACGGCTCGGAGGGATCCTTCCTCGCCGTAGGCACCGGCCGTTCCTTGCTGCAGGCAGCTGCCGGCGGGACCCTCTCAGATTCCGTCCTCAGGCAGCTCACCTTCTTCAGCTCCCTCAGGCAGGCGTGCCTGAGCAGACCCTTCCCCGGCTAAAGGGAGGAATTGAAAAATAGGGATAGTGAGCCAGATAGAGGGAGACGTAGAAATAAAACTTAAAAAGCGACGGGGTACAGGACAGATAGGAAAACATTAAGAAATAAAGACAGGGAGACGCATGAGGGATACATAGAAAGAGAAACTAGAAAGCGGCAGGTAAAGGGAAACATAGGAAATCTTTTAAAATAGGGATGGGAAGGAAGGTGGTGGGAGAAATAGAAAGACCTTTCAAAAAGCGACAGAGTACAGTTCACACAGGTGAGAATTAAAAAATAAGGCTAGTGAGAGAGAGATGTATGTATAAATGAAATTTTTAAGATGATGGGATAAAGGAAAGAACGAGGAGAAATAAAAACTAGGAAAAGGGAGCCAAACACAGGGAGGCGTAGAAAGAAAGTTTGAAAAGCTATGGGGTGCAGAGCAGAGGCAGGTATTAAAAAATAGGGTCAGGGAGCCAGACAGTGGTAGGCAGAGAAAAGAAATTTAAAAAGTAATTGGGGTACAAAGCAGAGCAGAAAAACTAAAAAAAAACGGAGACGGAGCTGGTTCGAGAGAGACATAGAAACAGTTTAAAAGGCAAGAGGGTACTGGGCAGAGTTGGAAGAACAATAACAAGTTTGGGGGAGCCATACAGGTAGGTGGGCGGGCAGAGAGGGAGACGGAGGAAGGAGGCAGGCAGACATCTGGAGAAGGGTGGCAGAGATGGGCCAGGATGCAGGGGGAGGACACACGACTTACCGCAGCTCCCGGTGCCGGCAGGAGACCTTCACTGCCCTGACGCTTACCTCTCTGCATCTGCCCCTTCCTCCTCTGCAGTGCCGCCAGCCCGACCCTCACCCGTTCTGCAGCACGCAGCGGATGCCCAGATGCTCCTCATCCGCAAGGCTTCCTTGACACACGGTGGCTCATGCACGTAGCCGATGGAGACAACGAGCTCCCAGCACCGCATGCTGGTGTCTGCTCTGTCGAGGGCAGCTTGGCGGGATCCTTTCTTGCCACCAGCCATTCGTTGCTGGAGGCAGCTGCCTCTGGGACCCCCTCGGATTCCCTCCACAGCCAGTTTTCCCGTCATCAGCTCCCTTGGGCAGGCGTGCCCAGGCAGCCCCCTTTACAGCGAGAGCCCCTTAGCACAGCAGGGCCAGCCCATTCTCGGCCTCACTGGCCACACCTAGGCTGCCCCAGCCCCAGCTGGAGCCCATCGGGAGCAGGGGCCATTGGCAAAGTGCCACAGCACATCACCCTCTCCCCTGCACCTGTCCACAGCCACGAGCCCTGCCCCAGGGGCTGCAAACGTATCCAGGGGCACAGAGAAGGCAGGAAAAGCTTATTCGTTAATGCACGTAAGAAATCCCAGCAGTGAATTGGCTGCAAGGCTCGGTGCGCAAATGCAGCAGGAGAGAGGAAGAAAAGGGAAGAGAAAAGCAGGAGGAAGGACAGAGGAACATAGAGAAGAGGTGTGGGACAGGGAGCCAGAAAACAGGACACTGCAAACAAGAGAGGGGTGGGGAGTAGGACAATTGTGTAGAGAGAGGAGAGCGGAGCGATTGCAGAAAACAATAGGGAGAGAGGGGGGGCGGGAATAAACAAGAGAGACAGGGAGCAGGAGAGAGAGGCGGAAGGAACCAGCAGGACAAGATAGAGACCAGACAAGGGACGGGGAAAAATTCTAAAGTGATAGGAGGGAAAAAAACATAAGCAAGAAATAAAAAATAGAAACAGGGAGCCGGACAGAGGTAGACGTGGAAAGAAACTTTCAAAAAGCAACAGGGTACAAGAAAGATAGGCAAGAACTAACAAATAGGGGCAGGGAGATAGAAAGAGGGAGATGTAGAAAGTGCAGAAAGCAACAGGGTACAGGACATACAGGGAAGAATTAAGAATTATAAACAAGGAAATGGATAGCGGGAGTCGTAGAAAGAAAATTTAGAAAGCGATGGTGTGCAGGAAACCGGCAAGAAATTAAAATTAGGTCAGGGAAACAGAGAGAGGGAAAGGTAGCAAGAAAATTTAAAAAGCGACTGTGTTTGAGAAACATATGCAAGAATTAAAAAGATAGGGATGGAGAGGTAAAAAGAGAGGAGAGGTTTCAAGAGCCATGGGGTACGAGAAACATAGGCAAGAATTAAAAAATAGGGACACAGACCCTGATAGAAGGAAACTTTGGGTGGGTTGACCGTGGCTGGCCGCCTGCCAAACCGCTCTATCGCTTCCCCTCCTCAACAAGACAGGGGAAGAAAATACGACAAAAAAGCTTGTAGGTTGAGATAAGGACAAAGAGATCACTCACCAATTACTATCACAGGCAAAACAGACTCGACTTGGGGAAATTAATTTAATTTATTGTCAATCAAAATCAGAGTAGGATAAAGAGAAATAAGAACATCTAAAAAACACCTTCCCCCCGCCGTATTCTTTTTTCCTAAGCTCATCTTCGCTCTCGACTTCTCTACATCCTCCCCCTGAGCAACACAGGGGGACAGGTTGCGAACAGTTCATCGCACGTCATCTCTGCTGCTCCTTCCTCCTCACGCTCTTTTTCTGCTCCAGCATGGGGTCCCTCCCACAGGGCCACAAGTGCTGATAGAAGCCCATTCCAGCGCTAGCTCTCCACGGGGTCACAGCTTCCTTTGGGCACATCCACCCGCTACGGCGTGGGGTCCTCCACGGGCTGCAGGAGAACAACCTGCGTCACCATGTTCTTCAACCACAGGCTGCAGGGGAATCTCTGCTCTGGTGCCTGGAGTACCTCCTCCCCTTCCTTCTTCACTGACCCTGATGTCTGCAGGGCTCTTTAACGCTCACATTTCCTCTATCGCCGCTTCTGCACAGCTTTTTTAAGCCCTTCTTAAACGTCCACCACAGAGGCGTCACCAGCATTGCTGATGGGCTCAGCTTTGATCGGCAGCAGATCCGTCTCAGAGACGGAACTGGCTGTGCCCAACATGGGGGCGACTCCTTGTCCCTTTTCACAGAACCCACTCCTGCAGCCCCTGCCCCGCCCCAGCTAACAAAACCTTACCGCGTAAACCCAATACAACAGCGATCGGCTACAGGGCAGAGAAGGGGGATTGAAAAATAGGGAAAGGGAGCCACAGAGAGAGCGGCACAGGGGGGGGAAAATTAGCGATGGGCTACAGGCCCGAGAGGAGGAAACGACAGGGAACCAGACTGAGAGAGATGGAGAAAAACAAAGAAGAGTAATGGGCCACAGGGCAGAGAGGGAGGATTTTAAAAAGGGGACTGTGATATGGACAGAGATAAACAGAAATACCAAAAAAACTCGATGAGCTGAAGGGGAGAGACAGAGGAATTAAAGAATAGGGACAGGAAGCCAGACAGAGAGAGAACGATTCAGACAAAAATGGGCCATGGGACAGAGAGGGAAGAAATTAAAACATAGGAACAGGAATGGGAGAATCTAAGAAAGGAAAAATGTATCTAGAATACAGGGCAGAGAGAGAGGAATTAAAAAATAGGGACATGGAGACAGACAGAGGTGGGGGGGGTAGGAATTGTGAAGTGCTAAAGGGCAGACGGGGAGAAATTTAAAAAATTGGGATAGGAAGACAGACAGATAGATGGAGAAAGACAAAACTAGTGATGGACTGCAGGACAGAGACAGAGGATGAAAAAGAGGGAACAGGACAGAAGCGCAGAGAAAAAAAGAAACCAGAAAGGTAGAATGATAGATAAAGAGGGGGACTTGGAAAACGAGAGAGGGAGAGGTGCAGAGAAGCAAAAAAAAATTTACCAAAGTGAGAGAAAGAGAACGAGGGGGGGCAAGGAGGGACCGGGACGCAGAAGAGGAACTACACGGCCTCAAGGCTCCAGCACTCACCGCAGCTCCCGCTCTCAGAGCTGCTGGAGAATTTCACAGTTCGGACGCATCTTCGTCTCTCCCTCTCTGTCTCCTTCCTCCTCTGTAGCTGCGGTCACTTGACTGTCGTCCACCTGAGAGAATAGATCAGTGTCTTACAGCTCTTACAATACGAGGCTTACCAGATACATAGCCTCACACGCACACACTCTGCGTGGCTGTAGCATGCTTTCGGTTACGCGTACAGACGTACCATGCGGTGCATGTTGGTGATCAGATCTGCCGAGGACTACGCTAAAAGGGATCCTCCCTCACCTGGTGAGGCAGGCTGGCTCCTGCCTGCAGCTGGAGGCAGCTGCCAGCTGGATCCTCTTTATTTTATTCTTCAGCTGCTTTACCTTTTTCTGGCCTCTCCAGCTTCAGCCGCAGCAGCTCCTGCCCACAGCCAGTAAGCGTCCAGCTGTCCCTTTTCGCCCATGCCGCTAAGAGAATGAGGCCAAAGGCGACCCACGCAAACCTGAGCCAGACGCAATCAACAACATCCCCGGAGAGGAACCGACGACCGAGAGAGAAAGAGCAAGCAACCATTATCCACAGTGATGACTGTAGCTCTCCTCAGGCAGGAACCCCTCCCTCTGCAGGAGCTCCTGGAGACACCGCTCTTTCCCCAAACTGATGCTAACGGCACCTGCATTTATGGACAATAACGCATATTCAACGGCCAGCTTGCTGCCATGAGGACAGGGTTTGAGGGCAATCTGTGGCTACGGGACAGGCTTCAAGGGAGGTGCTGAAGCTAGAGACAGCTGCAGGGGGTGAGCAGGGCTGGAGGAGTTTTCTTGAGTTGGGGAGGCACCCGGCACCTTTTCCAGGGGGTGGGAAGGCCTCCAGGTACCCAGGGGGGTGGGGGCAGCCATCTCCTGCACCTCTTCCTGCTTCCTCTCCACCAGGTACAAAGGACTACAAGCACAGCCGTGAGAGCAAAGGAGACAGCAAGTGTTTATTCGTTAATGCGTCTAAGTTCCAGGAGTGAGTCTGCTCTGGGGCTCGGTGCCTGTACCGAGACAACTCAGCAATCATTACTGGAGCAGCAGATACAGAGAATGAAAATACAGCGAAGGGGAACAGGATAGAGGAATAGAAAGAAAAAAATAAAATGAGGGAGAAGGACTGAGGAGCAGACTGTAAGATACAGGGAAAAGGACAGTGAGATGGATAAGTTGATAAAAAAGGAATGAGGAGCTCTGCAGGGACGCGGCGAAAGAGAAACAGGGTCAAGGAGCAGAACAGAGGCAAAGAGAGAGAAAATGATGAGCGCGGAGCAGAACAGATGGATCAAGAGAGAAATTGAATGAAAGAAATAAGGAAGGAGAGAGAGGGGGGAAAAAAGTTAAGAAACAAACCAGAGGAACTGAGGGGGAAAAAAGAGACAGACATATCAGGACAAAGAGAGGGAGAATGAAAAACTGGCGCTGGGCTGCAGGATGACAAAAAAGGCCAGGGAGCAGAACAAAGGGGAATAATAGGACAGCGAGCTGGGCAGGGGGATATAGCAAGAAATGATGGGACAAGCAGGGTATGGAGATATACAGACAAAAAGTTAGGGGGAGGATGGAGAACAGAGAGAATAAGAGAAAAAGGACAGGGAGAGGGGCAGAGATGGAGAAAGAACCATTAGAGACAGAGAGAGAAGGAGAGCAACAGGACCGAGACAGAGAGATGGAGAAAGAAAGTGTCGCGGTTTAACCTGGCAGGCAGCCAAATACCACGCAGCCGCTCACTCACTCCCCCCACCCCCAGCGGGACGGGGAGAGAATCGGAAGGGTAAGAGTGAGAAAAAACTCGTGGGTTGAGATAAAGACAGTTTAATAGAACAGGGAAAAAAAAGGAAAATAATAATGATAATGATAAAATATACAAAATTAGTGATGCACAATGCAATTGCTCACCACCCGCGCTGACCGATAACCAAGTAGCGATCGGTACTTCCTGGATCACGCCTACCCTTCATATACTGAGCATGACGTCACATGGTATGGAATACCCCATTAGCCAGCTGGGCTGGCTGTCCTGATTATGTTCCCTCCCATCTTGTGTACCTAGCTCAGTCAGTAGGCACGGGAGCTGTCCTTGGACTAGGAGGGCACTTAGCAACAACTGAAAACATCAGTGTGTTATCAACATTCTCCTCGTACTAAATCCAAAACACAGCACTAGGAAGAAATTTAACCCTATCCCAGCCGAAACCAGGACAGTATCCACCCCTTATTCCATACCATTTACGTCGTGCTTAGGTCTCACATCTTTTTTAATACATTTCAATTAACCACCACTATCTTTCTATATATATACACACATATATATATATGCACGCACAGATATCATTCCCTCGGTCTATGGACTATCCCTCTAAAATGTCCACTGAGTTCATTTAGTCCATGACTTTGGGCTCCATCTGTTATAACAGTCTTTCAGGGCCGAAGAGATGGTGTGCGGTGTTGGGCCGTTGCATCCTGAAGCCAGTTCTCATTTCGGTACTGCTGCGCTCGTCCAGTTCTATCATCGTTGCACTTCGCTCGGTTTCATTGGAGTTAGTTCATTCTTCACTAATCTGGGTGATTTTCACTGCTATACCACTGCTATATCATAGAAATAATGACATACAATATCATGTAACAGTTGACATCAAAATTCAGTTCACTGGCTATTTTCACCCAAAATCAAATCCCCTTGAGGTACACACCGGACCTCCCCATCCTTTCGCATCACCCACCAAGTGTACCCAGGTCCTTGAGCAAAAGCAATCCCACGGATGGGTTTTCCCTTGCCAGAGGCAGGAGTAACCCAGACTGTCTTCCCCAGCATATTTCTCATATGCACGACAGGGACTTTATCTCCATCTACAGTACGTAAGAGTCTTGATTGGGCAGGGCCAGCTCGATTGGCAGATCCCCTGGTATTGACTAACCAGGTGGCCTTTGCTAAATGTGTGTCCCAATGTTTGAATGTCCCACCACCCATTGCTCTCAGCGTAGTTTTTAGCAGTCCATTGTATCGTTCGATTTTCCCGGAGGCTGGTGCATGGTAGGGGATGTGATAGATCCACTCAATGCCATGCTCTTTGGCCCAGGTGTCTATGAGGGCGTTTCGGAAGTGAGTCCCGTTGTCTGACTCAATTCTTTCTGGGGTGCCATGTCGCCACAGGACTTGCTTTTCAAGGCCCAGGATGGTGTTCCGGGCAGTGGCATGGGGCACAGGATATGTTTCCAGCCATCCAGTGGTTGCTTCCACCATGGTGAGCACATAGCGCTTACCGTGTCGGGTTTGTGGGAGCGTGATATAATCAATCTGCCAGGCCTCCCCATATTTATATTTCAACCATCGTCCCCCATACCAAAGAGGCTTTACTCGCTTGGCTTGTTTGATTGCAGCGCACGTTTCACATTCGTGGATAACCTGTGCAATAGCGTCCATAGTCAAGTCCACCCCTCGATCACGAGCCCATCTATATGTTGCATCTCTTCCTTGATGGCCTGACGCGTCATGGGCCCACCGAGCTATAAATAATTCACCCTTATGTTGCCAGTCCAAATCCACCTGAGCCACTTCAATCTTTGCAGCCTGGTCCACCTGCTCGTTATTTTGATGTTCCTCAGTAGCCCGACTCTTGGGTACGTGAGCATCTACGTGACGTACTTTTACAGTCAGGTTCTCTACCTGGGCAGCAATATCTTGCCACAACGCGGCAGCCCAGATGGGTTTACCTCTGCGCTGCCAGTTGTTCTGCTTCCATTGCTGCAACCACCCCCACAGGGCATTTGCCACCATCCATGAGTCAGTATAGAGATAGAGTACTGGCCATTTTTCTCGTTCAGCAATGTCCAAGGCCAGCTGGATGGCTTTCACCTCTGCAAACTGGCTCGATTCACCTTCTCCTTCAGCAGTTTCTGCAACTTGGCGTATAGGACTCCATACAGCAGCTTTCCATCTCCGATGTTTTCCCACAAGGCGACAGGACCCATCAGTGAACAGAGCATATTGCTTCTCGTTTTCTGGTAGTTTATTATACAGTGGGGCTTCTTCAGCACGTATCACCTCCTCCTCTGTGGTTATGCCAAAATCTTTGCCTTCTGGCCAGTTCGTGATCACCTCCAAGATTCCTGGGCGACTGGGGTTTCCAATTCGGGCCCGTTGTGTGATCAGTGCGACCCACTTACTCCACGTAGCATCGGTTGCATGATGTGTGGAGGAGACCCTCCCTTTGAACATCCAGCCCAGCACCGGCAGTCGGGGTGCCAGGAGGAGCTGTGCTTCAGTACCAACCACTTCTGAAGCAGCTCGAACCCCTTCATATGCTGCCAATATCTCCTTCTCAGTTGGAGTGTAGCGGGCCTCGGATCCTCTGTATCCCCGACTCCAGAACCCCAGGGGTCGACCTCGAGTCTCCCCTGGTGCTTTCTGCCAGAGGCTCCAGGTAGGACCATTCTCCCCGGCTGCGGTGTAGAGCACATTCTTTACATCTTGTCCTGCCCGGACTGGCCCAAGGGCTACTGCATGAACTATCTCCTGTTTAATTTGTTCAAAGGCTTGTCGTTGCTCAGGGCCCCATCTGAAGTCGTTCTTCTTCCTGGTCACTTGATAGAGAGGGCTTACGATCTGACTGTAATTTGGAATATGCATTCTCCAAAAACCCACAACGCCTAAGAAAGCTTGCGTTTCCTTTTTGTTAGTTGGTGGAGACATGGCTGTTATTTTATTGATCACATCTGTTGGGATCTGACGACGTCCATCTTGCCATTTTATTCCTAAAAACTGGATCTCCTGTGCAGGTCCCTTGACCTTACTTTGTTTTATGGCAAAACCAGATTTTAGAAGGATTTGAATTATTTTCTTCCCTTTCTCAAAAACTTCTTCTGCTGTGTTGCCCCATACGATGATGTCGTCAATGTACTGCAGGTGTTCTGGAGCCTCACCCTGTTCCAGTGCGGTGTGGATCAGTCCATGGCAAATGGTAGGGCTGTGTTTCCACCCCTGGGGCAGTCAGTTCCAGGTGTACTGGACGCCCCTCCAAGTGAAAGCAAACTGTGGCCTGCACTCTGCCGCCAAAGGGATGGAGAAGAAGGCATTAGCAATGTCAATTGTGGCGTACCACTTGGCTGCCTTTGACTCCAGTTCGTATTGAAGTTCTAGCATGTCCGGCACAGCAGCACTCAGTGGCGGCGTGACTTCGTTCAGGCCACGGTAGTCTACTGTTAGTCTCCACTCTCCATTAGACTTTCGCACTGGCCATATGGGACTGTTGAAGGGTGAGCGAGTCTTGCTGATCACTCCTTGGCTCTCCAGTCGACGAATCAGCTCATGGATGGGGATCAGAGAGTCTCGGTTGGTGCGGTATTGCCGCCGGTGCACTGTTGTGGTAGTGATTGGTACCTGTTGTTCTTCAACCCTCAGCAACCCCACAACAGAAGGGTCCTTAGAGAGACCGGGCAAGGTGGACAGCTGTTTAATTTCCTCCGTCTCCAGGGCAGCTATACCAAAAGCCCACCGGTACCCTTTTGGGTCCTTAAAATACCCTCTCCTGAGGTAGTCTATGCCAAGGATGCACGGAGCCTCTGGGCCAGTCACAATGGGGTGCTTCTGCCACTCATTCCCGGTCAGGCTCATTCGGCCTCCAATACAGTTAACTCTTGGGATCCCCCTGTCACTCCAGAAATACAAATGGGTTCTGCCCCTTTATAGCCTGATGGCATCAGGGTACACTGTGCACCGGTGCCTACGAGAGCCTTATACTCCTGTGGGTCTGATGTGCCAGGCCATCGAATCCACACAGTCCAGTAAACCCGGTTGTCCCTTTCCTCCACCTGGCTGGAGGCAGGGCCCCTCTAGTTCTGGTCATAGTATCCGCTTCTCACTTCTTGCAAACGTGAGTCAAGAATTCCTTCATTACAGTCCAAAGTAAGATCAGCCCTTCTACTCTGTCTGGGGAACTGTTCACTGGAAACTGGACCGTCGTGAGACAGGGTTTTCCTGACAACTGGAGCAGCATTTTTCCTGGGAGAACCCCCTTGTGTGATTGTTTTTCCTTGCAACTCACGTACACGTGCCTCTAGGATGAAGGTAGGTTTTCCATCCCACTGCCTCATGTCCTCTCCGTGGTCACGCAGGTAAAACCACAGGGTGCCCCGTGGTGTGTACTTTCGATATCCTCTCTCTTGAGGAGAAAAACGCTGACTCCTAATGGCTGAGATACTGGTCCGTACAGGTGGAGAATAAGACCTATCGTCTTTGAGTTGCTGGACCTCTCGGGATAGTTTCTCTACAGCCGAGACAAGGGAGGAGGAGATAGTTTCTTCAAAATCCCGAAGTCTGCTAACCACCTCATCCACCGTTGGTGCTTCTTCCTCTTTCCAGCACAGTACTGCCAACGAACTGGCATACGATGCTGGTGCGCTCCGTACCAACTTCCGCCACATGGGTCGCGTGCACTGGACGTCATCTGGATCTTTGGGTGTTAGGGGGTCATCCAGGTCACTATAAACCACCTCCAGCACGCCTAGTTCTCTCAGGTACTGGATACCTCTCTCCATAGTGGTCCATTTGCCTAGGCGATATATAACATCTTCCTTGAAGGGATACCTTTCCTTTACGCCTGACAGCAGTCTCCTCCAGAGGCTGAGGACCTGTGTCCCTTTTCCAATTGCTTTGTCAATACCTGCTTCGCTAGCAAGGGATCCCAGTTGTTTGGCCTCCTTCCCCTCTAATTCCAGGCTACTGGCCCCATTATCCCAGCATCGGAGCAGCCAGGTAACAATATGCTCGCCTGGACGACGGCCGAAATCTTTCCGCATATCTCACAACTCATTCAGGGATAAGGATCGGGTGGTTTCCGTCTCGTTTATGAGTTCTTCCTCTTCCTCCTCCCCTCCTCGTGATGGCCCTGGTTTTCCATCATCCTTTTCTACACGACCTGACTTCCGCTTCAAAGATTTCTTCTTCTGTACAGGGGCGACGGATACCAGCGACGGTTGGTCCTCTGGTTCAGCTGTAGTAGCCGTCGCGAGGGTTTGGGTAGCTGCAGTGCCTGTTGCGGGGGTTGGGGTAACTGTAGTGACTGTTGCCGGGGTCTGAGTAGCCATAGTGGTTGTTGTGGGGGTTGAAGTAGCCACGGTGCCTGTCGCAGGGGTTTGAGTAGCCACAGTGGTTGCCGTGCGGGTTGAAGGAGCTACAGTGCCTGTCGTGGGGGTTTGAGTAGTCACTGTATCTGTTGCTGGGGTTGATCTCTGGACAGTATTCCTGAATAGTTGTTTAACTCTAAACAAGGCCTGAACCACATTCAGAAGACATAGCAATATGAACATGCTCGTTTGAACATCCCAAGGATATTCAAAATTCTCAGGGAATATTGTAGACGTCTTCATGAAGAGGATAGAAGAAAAAGGAGTTTCTGAAGATATGGAGGGGAAGGTGAACAAGTGGGAGAAAGTGTCCCATCCTGTCTCCCCCCTAAATTCATCCTCTGAGGTGAAGACGTAAAAAGTGTAATTATTAATAGTTTCCAAAAGATAGCTCCTGAAGAACAGGAATGATGGCAGTGCTGAGTACAGGCTCGTGACCAATAATTTTATCATAACATAAAGCCAGGTCACACAGTATAGCAAAGCAATGACCTTAATCCATTTCCCAGAGATGACCAACCCCACATAAAAACTGATAATCAGCAGTATAGACAGCCAGTAAGGTGCTATATACCACAACTGCAAGAACAGATCCAAAAACTCTGAGAGCAAATAAATCAACATTGTGAACATCGAGTACTAAATTGATATAATGAATGCTTATAACAAATTTGTTTTAACCCGTTTGGGTCAGATGTGTCGTTATCTCAACCCTTCGAGCCCCACGTTGGGCGCCAAAAAAGGACTGTCGCGGTTTAACCTGGCAGGCAGCCAAATACCACGCAGCCGCTCACTCACTCCCCCCACCCCCAGCGGGACGGGGAGAGAATCGGAAGGGTAAGAGTGAGAAAAAACTCGTGGGTTGAGATAAAGACAGTTTAATAGAACAGGGAAAAAAAAGGAAAATAATAATGATAATGATAAAATATACAAAATTAGTGATGCACAATGCAATTGCTCACCACCCGCGCTGACCGATAACCAAGTAGCGATCGGTACTTCCTGGATCACGCCTACCCTTCATATACTGAGCATGACGTCACATGGTATGGAATACCCCATTAGCCAGCTGGGCTGGCTGTCCTGATTATGTTCCCTCCCATCTTGTGTACCTAGCTCAGTCAGTAGGCACGGGAGCTGTCCTTGGACTAGGAGGGCACTTAGCAACAACTGAAAACATCAGTGTGTTATCAACATTCTCCTCGTACTAAATCCAAAACACAGCACTAGGAAGAAATTTAACCCTATCCCAGCCGAAACCAGGACAGAAAGAAAAAGCAGTGATGGGTAGCAGGCCAGAGGGACAAGGAAAGAAAGGAGGAAGGACAGAGGGATATAGAAAACAGATGAAGACAGGGAGCCACAAAGTGGGATACTGCGAAAGAGAGAGGGACAGGGAACACAAAAAAAAACAGGGATAGACAGGTGAGGCAATAAATAAGAGGAACAGGGAGCAGCACAAAGGGTCAGAGAGAGTAAGAGATGAACAGGAAAGAGGACAGGGACAATGAGAAACAGAATGAAAAAAACCAGCAACAGAGAGCAAAACAAAGGGATAGAAAGAGAAGGAAGGAAGGAGAGAGATAGGAAGGCAGGGACACAGAGCAGCACGTACAGGTGCAGAAAGGAAAAGAAAGCCAGGAAACAGGCCAGAGAAACTGCACGGGGAAAAAAGAGACAGATGCAGATCAGGACAAAGAGATGGAAAAGGAAGAAACGGCAATGGGCAGCAGGACAGAGATAGAGGATGAAAAAAAGGAGGATTATTTTCATTCAGTTTGGACACAATGTGATGCTGCAAAACAACAAGGGTAAAAGCATAATTGAATGTGCACATATGTGTTTATTAGGGTATATTTATGTATATATTTACTCACATATTCCTCCTTTTTCCCTATAACCCAGATTTTGAGGCCGAAAGCAGAGAAATCCTGGCAGGCTTGGGGTCATTTGCGACGATTTGGTGAGGAAATAGTACTCGTCGTACCTTAATTAAAAGTCGACGAGTCCTCAGTGTGATATATCATCAATCTCAACAATAAAACACCCCAGGTGGGTATAAAACACAACTGAATTGTGATTGTAAAAAAAAAAAAAAAAATCACTTTTTTTTTAAGCAAGATTCAACATATCTTTATCAGGGCATTCAATTGTGGCTCCTGTGCCCCTACTCTGCTGTCCTCCCGCCTGAACTTAGAAATATGAGAATTAAATATTGCCATTTTCCACCCAAAATGGGAAGGACCAGGGCAAGGCATGACCCAAAACAGCCAGAATTTAAATTAACTATTTATTTTATCCCTTTTAACTGTTTATTTTGCCCCTAAGAACTATTTTTTTTATTAATTATTACCCATATCAAAAACCAATTCTGAGGTTTATTATGAATTTTTAGGGTTTGAGCCCTACTATTTACTGAGAAAAACATCAAATCCTTAAAAAAAAAAAATGGAATTTTAGCTCACTGATACGTGGGAGCATTTATGCTCCGCTATAGGTGCCGGCGGGGCTTATAGACAGTAGATGTGCAACGGGAAGAGGCTCACCCTATGGATTTTGCTGCCAGGGGAGCAAGGGGCTACCTCCAGTTGGCAAGGACCATGCCCACCACGCATTCGCTCAACTGTGGAGAGGGGGGTGGGAGGGAACTTTGGACCCCCAGAACAGCCCACAGACCCCCCAAAATCCCCCCAACCACCACCCCAAACCCTACCCCTGTTCCCCCTAACCTGTCCCCCCAAAACAGACCCCCACTCCCAAAACAGACCCCCAGCACCCCAAACCATCACCCCCACCTGCCCCCTGACCCACCAAACAATCTCCCCGTCCCCTGTGCGCCCCCAAATCATCCCCATTCCCCAAAACTGCCCCAGCCCTCCCAAATTTCCCATATCCCCCTTGCCAAATCACCCCCATCTGCCCCCAAAACTGGCTCCCATCCCTCTACACCCTCCTATGCTCCCCCAAATGCTCCCTGCCCCCCAAAACCATCTCACCCCCCCAAATTTCCTATCTCACCCTTCCCAAATCACCCCCACCCCCCAAAACCATCTTTATGTCCGCCAACCGCCCCCTCCGAAATTTTCTATCTCCCCCTTCCCAAATCATTCCCAAAGCCACCCAAAACCTGCTCCCCCCCCAAACCAGCCCACCCCCCACCCCCAAACCAGCCCCTGTCCCCCCCACCTTGCTTGCAAAGCGCAGGGAGGTGAAGGACTCGGTGAATTTCTCCTCCAGGGGAGCGAGATTCACTAACACCAATCTTGAGGATACATCGCGGTGTCAGTGGGGTCCCCCAAAACTCCCAGCCCCCCAAAATACCCCCCCAAGCCCTTCAATCACATCTTGGCAAAGCCCCCCAGGCAGTTCTGCAGGAGGTAGGTCAGCCTGCTGTTACAACAGGGGACATGGGGCTCCTGCGGGGACCCTGGCAGTTAAGGGGAGGGCCCTGAGGACCCCCACAAACCCAAGGCCCTCCCCGTACCTTTTTGGCAAGGGCCGTGATGACTTGCCCCAGGGTGGAGAAGCTGGCATTGATGGCCCACGTCTCGTGCAGCTGCTCCCCACCTGACAGCAACTCGTCCAGCTGTTTGCTGCCTGCCAGGTCCACCAGGCTCAACACCGCTGTGGGGGGAGAGGAAGGTCACCCCAAAAACAGGGGGGCCCAAAAAGGGCTCACCCTAAACCTGTGGTCCAAAAAAGGGGGCCCCAAAAAGGCTGACCCTAAACTGGTGACGCCAAACCTGTGACCCAGAAAGTGAGACCCCAAAAGGGCTCACCCCAAACTGGTGCCCCCAAAAGGGAAACCCCAAAAAGAGTCACCCCAAACCCATGGCCCTGAAAGATGGGCCCCCCCAAAGGCTCACCCCAACTAGTAGCCCCAAACCCATGGGCCCCAAAAAGTGCTCGCCCCAAACCAGTGCCCCAAGAAGAGGGACCCCAAAAGGGCTCACCCCAACTAGTAGCCCCAAACCCATGGGCCCCAAAAAGTGCTCACCCCAAACCAGTGCCCCAAGAAGAGGGACCCCAAAAGGGCTCACCCCAAATTTGGGGCCCCAAACGCAGGGCCCCAGAACAGCTCACTCCAGAAGGGGGGTCTCAAAAAGGGCTCACCCCAAACGAGTGGCCACAAACCCATGACCCTGAAAAGGCTTGCCCCAAACTGGTGGCCCCAAAAGGGAGGCCCTGAACCCATGGCCCCAAAAGGTTCACCCCAAACCCGTGGTCTTGAAAGCGGAGCCCCTAAAAGGCTCACCCCAAGAGGAAGAACCCAAAAAGGGCTCGTCCCAAACCAGTGACCCCAAACCCATGGCCCTAAACGAGGGGCCCAAAAGGGCTCACCCCAAACTGGTGGCCCTGAACCCATGGCCCCAAACCAGTGGCCCCTAAAGGTTCGCCCCAAACCAGGTGGTCCCTACCCTAAAAGCTCACCCCAAACCAGTGGCCCCTCAAGGGTGTCCCCCGCAAAGGCTCACACCAAACCAGGTGGCCCCAAAGCAGCGGCCCCTAAAGACTCACCCCAATCCAGCAGCTCCTAATGGGTGGCCCCTAAAAGTTCTTCCATAAAGGGTGCCCCTGAACCAACGGCCCCTAAAGGCCCACCCCAAACTAGTGTCCCCAAAGCAGTGACCTCTAAAGGCTCACCCCAAACCACAGCCTCTAAAGGGTGGGCCCCCATAAAGGGTCCCACACCCCCACTCGCAGGCGCAGCACAGGTCCCGGGCAGTGTTGGAGCCCTGGATGCAGAGCTAGAAGACGCCACGGCTGCAGGATGAGCCGTCGTTCAGGGCTGTCTGGGCCACCGAGTGGTTGGTGGCTGCCGTCTGCAGCAGCCCCAGCACCTTGCGGGGGGACACAGATGCCCCGTTACCCCCCAAAACCACCCACACAACCAATCTGAGCTTTAAAGGGGGGAATCAGGGTCCCCCTACCCCCTCCTTGGAGGCGACGGGGATGCAGCACAGGTTAGGGACATGCACCTCCTCGTTGGCCTGCCGGATCTCCAGCTTGGCCCTGCACTTTGGCCGGCCGGCCAGCAGATCCCACAGAGATTTGTTGTAGATCTCCACAAAGCTGGCAGAGAAACCATACTGCCCGACAGCATCACACCAAGCCCCAAAAAACCCAGAAATGCCCCCAAAATGGAGTTAACGCTTTGGTTTTGGTTTGTTGGGTTTTTTTTTTTAACTCACTTTCCAGCCTTTTTCTGCCAGCTCCCAGGCGCCCTTGAAGACCTGCTGCACTATGCACAGGGTCACACCTCTGGTTTCGGGATCCAAGACATTGTCTCGCTGCTCGTGTCCCACATAAGACTTGGGGGGTGTAAAAGGAGATTTTGGGGGGGGTCCCCAACTCTGTCCTCACCCCCGGGGCAAGTGGGAGCAGCTAAAACCCCCTGTTTGTCCTAAAAAAATCTCATTGAGCACATCAGAGGGGGACTAAGGACAGCTGAGGGGTTCGTTAGCAGCAGAGACACCCTCAGCCCCTCAAAATAGGGGTAAGCGACAGGGAGACACCCCCAAAGCGACTCACCTCCCCTGCCTTGGAGAGCGTCAGAACTTTGTTGTCCTTCGGGGGGAAGTAGAGATGCTCCAGGCCCTTCTGCTGCTGCTCCTCCTCCTCAGGCAGCACCAGCTACACATTACAAAAGACACAGATGTTGCCCTGAGGAAGGAGAGACACTGTTATTTTAGCGGTACAAGGAGGGAATTCAGATGGTTCGTCCCCCACCCAATCCCCCCCTGGGCTTCACCTTGAGCTCCTGGACAAGGTTATGGAGATGTCGCCGCTCCATCTCCAGGCCATGGAGCTGCTCCTCCTGCTGCTGCCCCAGCCGCTGCTCCTGAGCAGCTGCCTGCACCCACAGCTTGGCTGCCTGTGCTGCCTGCCGCTGCACCGTCTCCTCCGCCAGCTTCAGCTGCGCCTGCCAGGAGGGAAACAGCAGCAGTTGCAGTGGGGGAGGTAAAAAACATCCCCAGTACGGGGGGAAACCAGCCCCGGATGTAGCATGGGGCAAAAACTGAACCTGGTGGGGGTGAAAAAATGAGCCCCCGTCATGGCAGGGGGTGAAAAGCAACCCCAACAGGGTGGAAAATCAGCCTTGATGGGGGAGAAAACCAGCCCTGGTTGAAGGGGCACGGGCAAAAAACAGCCCTGGCAGGGTGGAAAACCCCAAACCCCCGGGGGGCCTCATGGGGGACTCCAAAAGTCAAGGGGGAATAGCAGCAGTGGGGTCTGAAATTAATGGGCAGAAGAACATAGGGTTTGTCCCCAAAACTGGGAGGTCCCCAAAACCCCAGGAACCCCAAAAACCAAGGGGAAGCAGTTGGGGAAGAGGAGCAAAAATGGGACGGGAGGAATAAAATCAAGGTGGGGAAGAGATGGGGGGAATCCTTGAAACTAGGAGCAACACCAAAACCACAGGGGGGTCCCCAAAACCCCAGCGGGGGTCGCTGCCCCCTGAGGGAAACCAGAAAGCCAAAGAGAAGCAGTGGGATGGAGGAGTGGAAATGGGGCAGCGTGGAGTATGAAATCAAGGCGGGGAGGAAGTGGTCAGGGTCCCCCAAAACTGGGGGGGAGGGGGGGGCGGCAAAACCCCAGGGGTGTCCCCCAAAAACCTGGAGAGCATCACTGACCCATGGCGGGACCCCCAAAATTCAAGGGAAAGCAGCAGGAGGCAGGAGCAGGAATGGGGCAGTAGGGGGTAAAATCAAGGAGGAGGGGAGATGGAGGGGTCATCAAAACCTTGGGGATCAGGAGGGGATGCCAAAATCCAAGCAGAAGCAGTGGGAAGGACAAGTGGAAATGAGGTGGGGAGAATGAAATCCATGGGGAATCCCCCAAAATCTGGGGGGGCTCAACATACCCCAGGGGCCCCCAAAATGCCCCCATCAGGACCCAAACAGTCTAGGAGAGGGGGGGCCTTGAAACAGGCAACAGAGATTTAGGGGCCACTGGTGGGAAGGGGGGTATCCCTGGAAGTGAGGGGACCCCAAAATGGCCCTAGGGTGGCTCAAAATGGCGAGGGGAGAAGCTCCTGGGGAGGCCCTGAAACCGCTCCTGGGGGGCTGTAAAACCACCCAGGGCGTCCAAGCTTAGAGGGGAGCCCCAAACCTGGCAGGGGGCAGGGCTTAGACCCAGGAGGCGGGCTCTAGACCTGAAAGGGGTGTGGCTAAAGCCAGCCCCACTCCCAAAGCCAACTTGTGGGGAGGATCTCTGGGTCCTGTTTAGAGTTGAGGGGGTAAAAATCTTAGGCGGGGGAGGGACTGGGGGGTATGGGGGAAGGGTTGGAGGAACGCAGACATTCGGGGGGGATGAGTGTGGGTGGGGGAGCAGTACCTCTTGTAGTAGGTATCAGTGCGCCCACACGAGGTCCCAGATTTCCATACAACTTTCTGCCACTTCCAGCCCGGGCCCAGGGCGGGGCAGTCCTGCCAGCCCTCTGCCATGCTGCCCGGGGGAGCTACTGCGGAGGGGATGAGCAGCTCCCCCAAACCCCCCAAAACACCTACTCCCGCCCACCCAAAGCTACTGCGAGGGATGCAGGCAGCACCCGAAGCCACACCACCTGCCCGCAGGCCCGCCCCGAGCACCCCAAGCCACTCCCCACCTCGTAACCCCGCCCCAAACACCCAAAGTCACGCCCCGCCCCCTCACCCCAAGGACCCGTAGTCCCGCTCCACGCAGGTGGCGCTGAAGCCCTGCCCCCTTTCCCCACACCACGCCCCCAAACTCTGCCAGGCGCGCGGCCAGCGCGGCTCCTCCTCCCCACCAGTCCCCCACAAAATACTGCCCCTCCGCCACACCAACACCCCCCACTGCCCACACCCACATGGATTCCCCCAGCCGCCCCTCCCTCGCCCCGGTCACCCGTAAACTTCACCTCCCCCTCACTAACTACCCTCTCCCCCCACATCCACCCCCAAACTGCACCTTTCCCTCACAAACACCCCCCCCTCCACACTAACTGCCCCTTCCCTCACACACGTGGACCCTTAAACAGCCCCCTCGCTCCTCGGACACCCCCAAACTGTCCCTCCCTCACACGAACACCCTCCACAAACTGTCCCTGACCCACAAAAACACCCCGCCCAGGGGCCTGCATCCCGCCCCAGCCCCACTCCCCGGCCCCCCTAGGGCACGCAGCCCTCCCCCAGCCCCACTCCCCAGCCCCTCTAGGGCACACAGCCCTCACGCCCCCCCCAGCCCCACTCCCCAGATGCTCACAGCCCCTCCCCTGCCTGGAGCCCCCCAGTACCGCTCCCCGGGGCCTGCAGGACCGCCCCCACCCCATTGAAATACCCTCCGCAGCCAATCACTTCGTGGGGTGGGGAGCAAGCGAGCGGCTGTGCGGTGTTAAGCTACCTGCTGAGTTGAACCACAACCATCAGTTCCCCCTGCACCGATTTCAGTGAATGCAGTTTCTGAAGCTTTAAACTGAAGTTAAAGTGAGGCCCAGCAGCGGCCCCCCGGCCAACCTCCCCCCTAGTTTTACTACATGACATGATACGCTCTGGAATATGCCTTGGGTCAGGTGGGGTCAGCTGTCCCAGCTGCGTCCCCCCCCAAACCCTTGTGCACCCCCAGCCTGCTCGCTGGCAGGGCAGGGTGAGGAGCAGAACAACCCCGGTGCTGTGCAGGCGCTGCTCAGCAGGAACTAACGCAGCCCTGCGTCATCAACGCCCTTTGCAGCACAAACCCAAAACGCAGGAGGAGGGAGAGTGGGGTGGCAGTGGGGTGCAGGGGAAAGCCTCGCGTGGGAAAGGGAGGGGCAGACATGAGGAGGGGCATGCGTGGGGATGACCTACACCAGGGGGTCCAGCCGGGACAATCCACAGCAGGTAACTCACCTGGGACAACCCGCAACCGATAATCCGTTCCGGATAACTGACCCTCACTGGATAATCCACACCAGATAACCCCGAGCGATGCCCCTCAAACCGCTGGTATTTCACCCCAAATTGGGAGGTTTTTTGCTTTTCCATAGTATGAAAATTGGGCTTTTTTTCTTTTCCAAAATATTCAACTTGGAGGATTTTCGGCGCTTTTCCACAACATAAAAATTGGTGATTTTTGCTTTTGGTTTTGTGCATGAAAATGGGGGTTTTTCTGCTCTCTGGCTGCACAAATCCAGGTGGATTTGGCTTTCCTGGGAGCTCCAAATTGGGTATTCTTCCCTCAAATTGTGGTTTGTTTTTTGTTCACCCCCCCCCGCCCCACCCTTGCAGACCCTGAATCAGGGGTTTTGTGGTATTTTTATGCCACAGCGGCAGGTCCCGCTCTGTATGTGCACAGCCCCGCAGGGGAAAGTCCCCACTGGGGGAACTGGCCCCAAATCAGGATGGGAAAAGGCGGTAAAGGCGAAGGGGAAAGGGGCAGCTTTTGAAAGCGCTTTTATATCTTCAATAGAGAGGTATTTCCAGTGGGAGGGGGGAGGGGCAGCGGGTGGTGTCAATTTTTTACATCCTTTCTGTAAACAGGGTTTCTTTGCATGTTAAAAACCTTATCTATCACAGACATTTACATTTATGTGTCTATTTACACATACATATACATGTATTTAGGGAACATATTTGTTTCACTTTTCCTCCCCCCTATTTCCCACTTTCCCCCCCCTATTTCCCACTTACTACACGTAATACCTATTCAGACTATGAATCTGTTTAGACTCATGTATTTTGACACTTAAATATCTTTATAGACTTCTCTATTTACACTTACATATATTTACACCTGTGTCTTTATAGACTTAGATATCCATTTACACTTATACCTATTTAGACTTAGATATCTATTTACATTTATATATAACTTCTTATATTACATATATCTATTTAGACGTACTATGTAACAGGTTCTCTATTTCAATGCCTCACACATATATTTACAGTTTTTAAAAATTTTTTTAACACCCCCTGCTCCCCCCTCCATGAATTTTCAGGCATTTTTGGGCTGGACCCCCTTTTTTGGGGGGGACCCCCCCCATTCCCCACTCACCTGCTCCTCCACGGCATCATCACCCCTCGGGTGATGTTGAGGTGCCCCAAATGACATCATCACCCCCCCAGACCCCAAAACCCCCCCTTTTTATTCACCTCCCCAAAAAGGCACAAAACAAGGGAAACGGCCCCAACCGGCAGCTCGTTACTTTAATAATGCCATTTACGTATGTACACACGGACCCCCGCCAAAAAGGGGGGCTCTGCTAGAAAAATAAAGGAGGGGCGGCCCCCCCAAACGGTTGCAGACCCCCACAGTCCCTGTCCCGCAGGCTGGCAGCTGGCCCCTTACCCTCAGCACGTTTAACGACCGGCAGGCAAACCTGGGCCGGGGGTCTCTCCTGAGCACCACGGGACGCTTACAACGAGACATCTGAAAAACAAAAATCCCAAATGGTATTTCAGCATATTAAAAAAATAGCACCGAAGGCAGCAGAGGAATTCAGTCAGGATAAGGGATAGGGTAGTAGTTGAGCTAAAGGAGGATGCTAGGCAAACAGGACAGCTCGAAATACAACACGTCCTTTAAAAGCTAGAGCGATTCGAACGCTTAAAATCAGCGTTAAGACTAATTGACACGATTTTGAACGCGTTCTTAGCAGAGAAGTAAACACTCTCGCTGGTGTCGGAAAACGCCTCATCCCTTCCTTACAGCACCGCTGCAGGGAGATAACCCCGTGAGGCTGCAGGACAAGGGTGTACCGTAATCAACATCTACGCTCACGGATCCGCCGCCGCAGCTCCAGCCCTTGCGCTGCTGCTGCTGCTGCACATCTCGCTTGCTTGGTCGATAAAGTTGAAAGTGAAGTGTAAAACTTTGAAGAGTAAAATGAAAAAGAAATAACAAATCTCAGCAATTCATTTTATGCTAAAAAGGTGTGCATACGTTTATCTACATACAAGAAGACGACTTATACCATAAAAGTATTTGATTTTCCTTTTGCATTAATTTAAATTGCAGAGCTGTGAATTCATACCGTTAAATTATCTATCTCTACAATACACAGCTATCATTTGACTGGGGTTTTGCGTGTGTTATGTGACTAGGAAGGACGCCTGGCCAGCTGCGCCGAGACTGATGCTACCGAACTGCCGGGGAAACGCGCCATTGAAAGCGAGACAGAAATAAAGTACTTCAGAGCACTCGGTCAAAAGATTGGGAAAAAAACCCGTAACGTTCAGTTGCCTCTCTTTTTAAACATTTAGAGCAACTACCTAACTGCTTAAGTACACCTAATAAATTGTATGCTACAGCTATTTGGCAGTTACATTTTAAATGCAAGTTTGTAAATTATACAATTTTAACTTTTTTTTAAAGTTTCATTTATGATAGAAAACTATTTTTTATGATAGAAAAATCGGTGAGGCACAAAATCCCCCATATGGTTCTACTTTTGGGAACAAAAAAAAAACGAAACCCAAAGCAAATCCCCAGTGCTGCAATACATAAGGCTACCAAAAAGGACTGGCAGATTTGCTAATGCTTTTGGCTGTACTGAAGCATGCAGAGGAACACGTTTTCATGATCTCTCAACTGTTACAACTGGGAACCAATGACGCCATCAACTGTTGGAAGATGTGCTGTGTTTGGGTCTTTGGGAGGAAATTGACTGGGGGTTTTTTGTTTGGTTTGGTTTTTTGGTTTTTTTTTTGTTTTTGTTTTTAAAGAGAACAAAAAGTCTTGTTGCTGATGACTTCTACTGCCAAGTATATCATCTCTGAAGATCCACTCTGATGGGAAGTTCATAAAATGCACCTCCTTTGAATGAGAAATATTTCCATTTTGGAAAATCTCTTTCGAACTGAAGTCAAAAATTACACACTGTAGGTTAAGGAAAAAGGACATTATTGAAGCAATAACTCACCAAAACCACATCAGGACTCACTGTCACTAGTTACAAGGCCGCTAATGTTTCTTGGGAAAGCCTGGAAAACATGCAGAAGCGAAGCCAATTTGTCCTGATTTGTCCATGTCTCTTCTTTGACTTTGATTGCCTTAAGTACAGATACTAGTATGTCAGTAAAGTTTTCAATTACTACTATAAGATATTTTAAATACTTATTCACTGAAAAAGCATAAAGCTTTTATAATGAAAACAAAGTCTGTTTCTTCTGAATATCTGATCTCTTACAAACAGTTTCTTTCCTCTTCTGGTACAAAATTATTTTCACAGTATCATTTAATAGTAAGCGCACAAAAACAGAAGACCATGCTTTCAGGAATAGGAAATAAATGAGGGAAGTAAGCTTTGCATAGGCGTAACATGCTCCAGAACAGACCTTATTTTATTTTAGTATTTGTGTTAAAATATTTAATAAAAAACTATAGAAGGAGAATTGGCACATTCTTAATATTAACTTTAAAGTCCACACTACAAGTACCTTAGGAAAAATGTAGACATACATCATTGACGTACCTTGTATTTACAGACCACTATGGATCCCTTCCATATGCCTTGTACTTTCATGGCTGGATAAAAGTAGATATAGAAAAAAAAATTTAAAAGCAATGATGTGACACAAGAGAGACAGGAAATAATAAAAAAATAGGGTTAGACATCTGGATAAAAGTAGACATAGAAAGAAAAGAGAGGGACAGGCAGAAGAACAGAGGAATAGCAAAAAAGGACAGGAGGGATATAAAAAAAGCTGAAGGACAGGCAGCCAGAAAATGAAATACAGAAAAAAGCAGAGAGACAGCGAGCAGGACAGACTGGGGGAGAGATGGCTGCAGGGGGCGGGCAGGGAGAACGACAGAGAATGGGGGGGCTGGGGGAGAGGGACAGGGGCAAGGAACAGCACAGAGGGACAGAGACAGAAAAAGAGGATGGGAAGCAGGACAGAGAGATGCAGCACGAAAAAAAACAGGGACAGGGAGAAGGACAGAGAGGCGGAGAGACAAAAAGAGCAACAGGGACCAGGACCCCTGAGGGATAAAGAGAGGGACAGAGGGCTGGATGCAAGAATAGAGAGAAGAACAGGAGTACAGGTAAGTGGAAAAAATGACAGAGAGGGAAAGAGAGAGGGTCAGGGAGCCAGGCAGACAGATGGATAGGCAAAAAGAGAACAATGGAGGAATGAAGAACAGTGCAACAGACAGGAGGAGGCAGGGAAAGGCAGACATGGGTAGGGATCTGGGAGGGGTGGGGGATGCAGAGCGGGGCAGGGAGTTACTGGGACGCGGAAGAAGAGAGATGCACGCCCAAGGGTCCAGGACTCACCACAGCTCCCGCTCTTGGCGCCGCATGGAGAAATGTACAATTCGGATGCTTCTTTCTCCCTCACTCTCTCTCCCCCTTCCTCTTCTGTAGCTCCGGTTACTCAACTGTCATTCATCTGAGAGAGCACAGCTAGTATCTTACAGCTTTTTAAATGTGAGGGTTCATAGATACATAGCATTTCTCTCACTCACACACACACACAATACATGGACATACTGTACCTTTGGATACATGTACAGACCCTGCATTACACGTTAGCGATGTAGTCTGCTGAGGACTATTAATTGGGATCGTTCCTCACTCAAATCACAGAATCATTAAGGTTGGAAAAGACCTCTAAGATCATCAAGTCCAACCATCAACCCAACACCACCATGCCCACTACACCATGTCCCTAAGCACCTCATCTACATGTCTTTTAAATACTTCCAGGGTTGGTGACTCCACCACGTCCCTGGGCAGCCTGTTCCAATGCTTGACCACTCTTTCAGTAAAGAAATTTTTCCTAATGTCCAACCTAAACCTCCCCTGGCGCAACTTGAGGCCATTTCCTCTCGTCCTATCGCTAGTTACTTGGGAGAAGAGACCAACACCCAACTCACTACAACCTCCTTCCAGGTAGTTGTAGAGTGCAGTAAGGTCTCCCCTCAGCCTCCTCTTCTCCAGGCTAAACACCCCCAGTTCCCTCAGCCGCTCCTCACAAGACTTGTGCTCCAGATCCTTCACCAGCTTCATTGCCCTTTTCTGGACACGCTCTAGCACCTCAATGTCCTTCTTGTAGCGAGGGGCCCAAAACTGAACACAGTATTTGAGGTGCGGCCTCACCAGTGCCGAGTACAGGGGCACGATCACCTCCCTATTCCTGCTGGCCACACTATTTCTGATACAGGCCAGGATGCCGTTGGCCTTCTTGACTACCTGGGCACACTGCCGGCTCATGTTCAGCCGCTGTCAACCAGCACCCCCAGTTCCTTTTCCTCTGGGCAGCTTTCCAGCCACTCTTCCCCAAGCCTCTAGCGTCGCGTGGGGTTGTTGTGGCCGAAGTGCAGGACCCGGCACTTGGCCTTGTTGAATCTCATACAATTGACCTCAGCCCATCGATCCAGCCTGTCCAGATCCCTCTACAGAGGGTTTCTCTATTATGCACATGGAGGCATCTTCCAGTTGGATCCATGTTGCTTCACTCTTCAGCTGGTTCGCCTTTTTCCATTCTCTTCAACTTCAGCCACGGCAGCTAGTCTAAAGAGACAGCGACTATTAGACCTTTCACTTTTCACACACCCTGCTAAAATAACAAGGCAAGCCAAGGACGACACAAGCCAACCTAAGCCAGATGCAGTTAACACAACCACGAGAGGAGGAACAGGTAACTTGGTCGTCAGGGCCGCCCCAGGCAATGAAAAGAACGAGCGATTGTTATCGACAGTTATCTTTGTTCACCCCAGGCTGGAACCACCCCACGGGCCTCCGCTCTTCTCCGGGGCACCCGGGGCAGCAACAGGACTCTCACAACCGAATGGGGTACAGGCAAGGCCCTAGCCCGCTCCCAAGAGCTCCTGCGCACCACAGTGCCGAGCGCCGCCGATGCACTACCCCCAGGCGGGCGGGAGACACCCCCGAGCCTGCGACCGCCGAAGGGTCTGGCTCGCCACACCGGTGGACCCGGCCCCCACCTACCGCCGACGAAATGAACCACGCCGCCATGCTGCTCCCGGGCACCGCGCATGCGCAGGCCAGCGGCGGCGCATGGGAGGGGCCTGAGGCTGCTCCCGGGACGTGCGCATGCGCGAACGCCGAGCTGCAGTACCTTATATCAGTCAACGGGAGGCAGCAGCGCTATTGCGCGCGGGCCATACGTATGCTGCAATACCGGGTTTTCATCAAATGGCAGCAGTGATCAAGGGCTCGCCCAGGCGCAGTACCACATCTTGGTCACAAGACCAAGCAGCGAGGCCGGCGCGTCACCAGACCTGCAGTACCGACTGTCGGACACTGGGTGGCAGCAGCGAAGGCGGCGGCTCACCCGAACACGCGCGGGCGCCGCTGTGCAGTGCCGCGTTTTGCTCACGAGGTGGCAGCCGTGAGCGGCGCGGCACGACGGCAGGCGCGCTGTTGGTGCGTGTGGCTGTACCGCGTTTCGCTGAACGGCCGGCCCACGAACACCGCAAAAAACTATGGAGCAATGGCAGGAAACTACACCTCCTGCAGGGAAGGCGGCTGTAAGAAAGACTACACGTCGCCGCAAGCCCCAAAAACTAACATTGCCACCCGGAAGCCCGGTGCCGGAAGACTACCACTCCTGGCTTGCTCCGCCAGCCAACGGCTCCAAGAGGCAGCGTTCTTCAAGTCCTGACCCCGTGGTGACGCCCGTGTCCTCTGCCCCGGCCCCCCCTTACCCGTGCCCCCCTCAGCAGCAGGCCAGGGTTTTTCCTTTACCCGGTTCCCTCTCTTAGACACAGCCCCATATGTCTGTCTCCTAGCCCCTTACGGCCCCTCTGCCGCTCAGAACGTGCTGACTATGGCTCACGCTACAGGAACCGTGTGTGGGAGACAAGCCCCCCCTCCTCCCCCCCAGGCAGCAAGGCCAGCGTGTTGGCCCAACACCACCTCTTTCCCCGCAGGATGAGCCCTTCCTGGAGCAGAAATGCGCAGCCACCAGCTCTCTGGCCTACAGTTCCTTGCAGCTGGAACTGTACGCCCCGCAACAAAGCGAGGACAAGAAACAAGGGAAAGCAGGGCAGGCTAAGGGAGAAAAAAAATGCCAAAGCGGGTGCTAATGAGGGAGAGGGCAGGGCTCTCCCCACTCCGCTAGGGCACCCCAAGAAGCTGTAACCAGCCCTCCCAGGGTACTGCCGCATGTCCGGGGTCTGCTGAAGATTTCGGCACTGCTCACACCTTCTGGGGCTGACGTCGCAGTCTCGGGAATCCCTCGCCTCCTAGAAGCACCACAAAGGCTACAGCCCTTGCCGTGGTCTTACAGACTGTAAACCCATGTACCTGCATTTGGCAAAAAGGGCTGTTCAGAGACAACAGTCTACCAAAGAGGGCTACAAATCAACTACCTCCCTGAACTTCTAGAAAGCCAAAGCCCAACTCACCGCACTCCAGCAGGTATGAAGTCAGACTCGAAGTCAGGTTTTGATTTCCATGTGGTTTAATAAGTTAACAGGTTCAGCCGTTACACAGCAATGGAATTCTTCAACATTTACAAAGGTGCAAGAACTTCATTCATTTAGTCTGAATTAAGTCCTTTTATTCTAATCTCTTAAATAGCTACACAGTTCCTATTTTTTTTCCTCTAAACAACCTGGGGTTAAAATAATCCACCCAGAGAGAAGGCATCAAAGTACAAAAGAGCACGCACAAGGAGGGGCGCTAATTCAAATTCGGCGTGGGTATTTGGTCCAGTACCTGTACGAGCAAGGGAAGGTAGTGTGAAGCAGTCATGCCAGTAGAAGGAGCTGTGATATCGCAAGTACACAAAGACCTTTTCCAGAAGTTTGACCACCACTGGGATTGTTACCCTACCATGACACTCACCGTAACCTAGGGGGAGCGAAGGAGGGAGGGGAGAACAATGCAAAAGACCCCAAAGCACACCAACGCCAGCCACCCAACATTCAAGCATCTCACTAGCTACCCAGAAATGACTTCTCTGTAGGTTTAGCAAACAATGAACAGAGAGAAGCCATTGCAGGAAGGAAGCGGCATTGCTAGACAAAGAAACAGAATGAAAACATCTGTAAGCGTACACTTCGCCATGCGCCCAGTTCTAGTCCAGAAACAGTACGTGCCCATGGCCCTCTTATATCGGTTTGAAGAAGTTTTCATTACGGTCCCCTCCGCTGAACTGTTTTCTGACTAGCTCTCTACCGAAGTAGTCCCCCCTCGTTCTCTCCCACTTCAGCCAACCTGCCTAAAAACCCATCCTCAACTACCTAAGTTGCATGAGGGCGCTTGCAGGGGCAGGAGTTGGACTTGCTTGCTCAAGTCTGCCCCTGCGGAGGTCTGTGTAACAAGTATTTTGTGGATGCCACAGAAGCTGGTGAGGCTGCTCTCCTGACCCACTGATTGGGCCTGTCGTCCTCAGTCACTTGGCAGCGTGACCGGTACGAGCATTTGCAGAGCGTGCTCCAATTACAAGTGCGTGCAAACACGCGTGGACGGGCGTGATCCCTCTGCCCTCGAATATGCGGCCTTCGAGCGCCCTCTCCAAGTATCGGGCCTCAGTCAGACATCCATCATGCTAAAGTCTACAGCAGCCTCAAATCACTGAGGTTTTGCGGTTCCCCCCGTTTCTTCCCGTGCCTGTTTTCTCTCACCTCAAGAGGATACCCCTCAAGGGCCAATGCAGAAGGTTTTTTCGACGGGGAGTCTCTTAACAAGCCTTACCAAAACATGGTGGGAGGATGTATCCAAACAGAAATATACTTACAAGCATACCGACAACTAGAGAAATCTGTTTTCTTCAGAGAAGTAAAAATACGCAGCATAGGTAAGTTCTAGTAACTCTGTTCAGCCAAAATAGAAGGAAAAAAAAAAAAAAGAAACACCCGAAAAATCACAAAACACCAAATAGTATACTTTGGCTTAATTTACCAATCACCATTTCTACTTGCGTAGCTGGCAGTGAAACACAGCATTTGGAACGCACGCCCTCATAAGCAGATTGAGCTCCTTCAGAAATGACTCCGTGCGTTCAAGCCCGCCGTTCTGCCACTCCTCTTCCCCCACATATTCGGTCGAGGACCGATTTTGCAAGGTGCAAATATTGAGCCTACCCTGAGACAGCAACCTGGCAACTGCAGATCATTCAAGTCTAAAAAGTTAGATGGCGGCCCACGCCGCTCGCTGGGGTTGTTCCGTGCTCCTGGCATTACGAAATGCCACAGACCCCGCAACGGCACCGAGGTGAGGGCATGGGTATCCGGAAGAAGTTAAACAGGGAAAAGCAGATTTCAAATAGCATTTCTTCTGTCATAAAACCAGAAGCACAAGCAGGGATTAAATATAAAAGAGATTACTTTAAGTAGTAGTTCTATGGGGAGAAACTCCCTGGGACTCTGCCTTTACAGTTTCTACTCTAACCTTAACCCTAACCCTAACCCTAATCCTAATGATAAGCCCTAACCCTAATGCTAACCCTAACCCCAAACCCTAACCCATATCCCGAACTCTAACCCTAACCCTGAACCCCAGCCCTAACCCTAACCTTAAACCTAACACTAACCTTTACCCTAACCCTAACCCTAACCATAAAATTAAACCCTAACCCTAAACCCTAACCCAAACACTAACCCTAACGCTAACCCTAACTCTAAGCCCTAATCCTAACCCTAAACCTAAACCTAAACCTAACCCTAAAATGAAACCCTAACCCAATCCCTAACCCTAAACCCAAACCATAATCCTAACCCCAACCCTATCCCTAACCCTAACAATAACCCTAAGCCTAACCCTAAACCTAACCCTAACCCTAACCCTAACCCTAACCCTAACCCCAACCCCTAACCATAATCCTAATGATAAGCCTAACCCTAATTCTAACCCTAACCCTTAACCCTAACCCATATCCCGAACTCTAACCCTAACTCTGAACCCCAGCCCTAACTCTAACCTTAACCCTAACCCTAAACCTAAAACTAAACCCTAACCCGGAACCCTAACCCAAACCCTATCCTAACCCTAAAACTAACCCTAACCCTAACCGTAACCCTAAGCCCTAACCCTAACCCTAAACCTAACCGTAAAATGAAACCCTAACCCGATCCCTAACCCTAAACCCAAACCATAATCCTAACCCCAACCCTATCCCTAACCCTAACGATAACCCTAAGCCTAATCCTAAACCTAACCCTAACCCTAACCTTAAACCTAACCCCTGCCCCTAACCATAACCCTAATGATAAGCCCTAACCCTAATGTTAACCCTAACCCTAAACCTAACCCTCACCGTAACAATAAGCCCTAACCCTAACCCTAAACTTAATCACAAACACCTATAACTGATGTAAATGAGCAATATCAGAGCAGCAAGTCAGGTTCTTTAAATCCTTGCTTTCTCTCTTCCCTTCTCTCTTCTTGCTTTCTCTCTTCCGTTCGAGGAGATTTCCGTTCGAGGAAGCTTTAGCTAGTTTTATTATATTGTCTGTCTTAGGAGGAACAGCCACTTCTACGTTCCGCTTTGTCTTGTCAATTTTTGCTTTTGGCTTATCCTTCTCTTTTTTCTCCTTTTCAGACATCGGTTTGAAAGCAATAGAATCTGCTTCCATAGGCTCATCTCTCACAGGGGTGGCATCATCTGTGCTTGGGCCATGAACAGGGAGTCCATTTTAACGTCTTCTGCTGGAACTGGCTCTCTTGGTTTTCTCGCACCTGCTAACAACTCAGCATTGGGAAATCCTTCATCCTCATCCCTTTTTCTTCTCTTTTTATGCTTATTCCCTTGGCCATCTCCCAGTGGATTTTTCACCTCCTTCTCTTTTGATTTGGTAGGATCCTTGATGCCATGGCTCTCTCTTTCAGGTTTTTCAGGGTAATTTCCAGCTATATTGTGATTTTGGTGGCTCTGCCAAGCAGGATAATCCTCCCTACGTCCCCGAGCATATGGTGAATTCTCTTGTCTGGTCCCAGGTGGACCAAACCTACCTGGAGAAAAGTTCTCTCTGTTTACTGGAGGGTGAGGTTGAGCGCCAACAGCATAGCCCTTGTAAAACTTTCCATGCCATTCTCTGTAGTTCCTTTCCCATTCCCGGTACCTTGCCTTTTCAAATGGATCTCTAAAGTCAAGAGATCTGCCATAGTAAGCTTTCAGATCATATGGTGGAACTTCTCTGTATCTGTTAAAATACTCCCTTCCTCCTTCCCCTTGAGGTATAGTCTGTTTAGTGGGAGACTGGCCTCTAAATACTGGAGACCTTGACCGTGAATGGCATCTTCTGCATGGGGGTGACCTTGACCTTGAACGCTGATAACCGTGTGACCTTGACCTAGAACGATAGTTACGCCTCTTCCCTTTGCCTCTTCTTGGATACGGCAGCAATCGCGAGTAGGAACGAGAATGGGAAGGACTAAATGAGCGAGAGTAGGAGCGAGTGCGGGAAGAACCTGATCTTGATGTGGAGCAGGTAGACGAACTTGTAGAGTAAGGTGAAGCACTATAAGGAGACTTGGACCTGAAAAAAACCACAACACACAAAACCAGAAATGAAGTTAATTCAAAACAGTCATTCTCCCCAATTTTTTTCCTCCCAAATTTGGTTTGGGTTTTTTCTCCTCTCCATACGCTTATGTCAAAGCTTCTTTCAGCTGCTGACATAATGCTACTGCAAATTGAGGAATTTGATAACATTTTTCAATTCCATTTGTCTTGTTTTAGTTATGCATGCTTACTATCTGCAACGAAAAATTCTATTGGAAAAAACACTGTCATTTTTCCTTATGTCAGATGCACTTTAGTGTAACTGCAGTCCGATATGCTGTTGAAATACAAACGTGAAAAACAAGGCAACTTCATTGAGCCAAATACTTCCTCCTCTTTAAGTCTCCGTTGTTCTCTGTAAAACTCCTCCCTAGATAAGGGAGGCCAATGGCATCCTGCCAACTTAAGCATTTTTCTCCCTGCTTTCTGTTCATTAGAGACTACGCTCATTTCCTGATCCTCATACTTGCCTTCCACATCCTCACCCCCAACAGCTCATTCAGTCTTCTCTCCTTATACTCAGCTTTGCACCTGTGGATGGAGGCTGCCCACACTTGAAAGAGACTCCCATCTCCCGTGGGCCAAGTGCCCACTGCTCCTCTGCCACTCCTTGATACACTTAATACATCACACTTCTGATCTTCCAAGTACTGCACAGATATTAACTAATCTTCTCTGGACCTTCTTTTAACTTCTTCCACATACGCTTCCTATGTTGTTGCCTCATCATGAGGTATTTGGCCTGGTCCTGTCCCTGAATTGTTGTTTTCTTGCTGACTGAATTGGAGATATCAGATCCTGGGTTTTGTTTTGATTTACCTTTAAGATTTTATAAACACAATGCACTCTTACAATCTGTCTATAACAAACATATAGCGAAAGGAAGGACTAGCTTGACGCTGCAGTAATAGGTAAAACAGACTCCTCTCTCTCCAACTGAGAGAAAGCGTCTTGGCTATGTGAGATGACTAAATTGAAGAAATTCAAAATTGTCATAAAAGAACAGTGTTGACTTTTCCAACCATTTGCTCATGCAGTATCAACTAAGTTGTTAAAAAAAGAATGTTGGAGGCTGATTCCTATTGGGAAATCAATTTCTTCAGCCCTATTCAGCCAGTAATGGAAAAGGTGGCTTTCCATCTGATCCTTTAATTATCTTTAATTTTTATAGGCAATTATGGTTTCCTCAAAAAGCGTTCATTTCTCAGAGTCCTGTTTTCAGTCATGTACCGGAGTTTTATTTTAAATAACCTTAGTGGAAGCACAGATGCCCTTTGTAAAAGCCAATTCAAATGAAGCCATTTAAAAATTAATTACCACTTGGATTCTCCACAACTATCTGTGCATACTTGCTTCATTATAAATCAGCTGTTGTATAAGTTATGCGTTATACAGCCTCTTTTAACAGGTGACAAGGAGTCATCTACTGAATTTCTGTAGAATACTTACACTTCCCAGCCTGGTCTGCCACCTGCTGAGCGAACTGGACTGGCTCTCATTGGATGACCTTTTGGAGTGGGGAGAGGAAAAAGAAAGAAATCCCATTCAGTTCCTCTGAAGGTAATTTTTTTAAAGAAATTCTGAAGTTACAGTTACTTACCAGTTGTGGGTATTGCTTGTCCTTGGGGGCCCAGAAGACTTGGTAATGCTGGTTGTCTTTGTACGGGAACCTGATAGACATCTCAAAAAACCATTAGTAGGCTTGAGTTCTGAAGGTTTTAACCAACTCTCCCGTGGAGAAGAATGTGGATTAAATGCCGAACTATCTGTTTGTTGCAGACCACAGTAAGTCACCAGAGTTGGCTATATCATTTTCTATGAGAGAAATGAATCCCACCTCTCCTTTGCCAGAGGGTAAATGTAAATTGCAGGCTCAGGGTAAAGTTCGTCTCCGAGTAACTACATTTTATAAATGGAAGAAGTCTATTTCCTACAAAATGAGATCCATGACAGAAACACAGAAGTGCTACCAAGTGCATTTTAAAACAGCCAGTCCTGTCAGCACACAGCAGTATTTTCTTAGTTTATAGCAAGAGGAAAACTTCAGTCTGTTTCACACATGGGATTTGATAAAAGTCAGAGGGGGCGGAAATCTCAGTCCAACAGCTACTTGTTAAATTTTGCAAGAAGCCTTTGAAACATAAACCAAAAGCAAAACGAGCTTTCAGAGAGAACGACTCCACTGCAAACACTACTGAAATGTTTTGCAGAAATACAGATTCTTAGCATACCACACGTTTAACCAACTTCCAGGGGCACGAACAGCAGGACCACCCTATTTTAATATTCAAAAGTATCCCAGATTCTATGGTTAAGCACAATGACAGTGCTTCCTACTCCGTAATTACAGATGCTGGCCAACTTGGTTGCATAGCCACTCAGACATGCACGCGTGGTTTCTCTCGCTCACTTTTTGGCCAGTCCAATTAATTCCATACTTACGCATTAATAGTTGGTATTGCGTATTTTCCAGTGTTTGTCAGCATAGCACCCTTTGTATTGGGGTCTTTCACCTCCATCATGAAACTCCTTGGAATTCCTGTGCTCTTTAATTCTGGGAACAGGCTCAACATTTTTGTCCTGTTAAGAAAAGAAATGCAGACATATCTCCTTTTAAGACCCACACTTAAAATGACATTTCAATGATTATTTTAAGCAGCAAAAGCCTTTAATCCTCTCCTTTTACCTAGCATAAGGGTTGCTCGACTAAAATACTTATTGTCCTAAATTAATATAGCCAGGATGTTCCAAAGGCTTGAGCAGTGTTTTGAACTCATTCCATTCTTTGGCTTAAGTTCAGGTTCTTTAAGGGTGAAATATCCCTTAGCTCACCATCCACTCAGAAAAGAGATACAAACCCGCTCCTCCTCCAAAGCGCAATTCAGAGCACAAATATTCAATAGATGGGGTCAACAGAAACATCTTGGTTTTACATGAAATACTAAAAACTGTGAACTGTCATTAAACAGAGTTAAAACCAGAAACATTTCCAGTAATATTGAAATATATAAAAATATGCATGAAAGTTCACAGAGCAAGATCTGTGGACATACTTAATGTCTATGACCTAGAAAAAAGAAAAGTTTACATTTATAATGCCAGGTTTCCCTTGGATTTTGAAGGGCTTTGCAACATTGCCTTATGAACCTCTGTCTTTCACCCCAAGAGAAACAATTCTTAATATGAGTATTCATGGATTTGTTACGTAACTGCCAAGGTAAAAAACTGAAAAGCTAAGTAACACCAGAAGTCCCCCACAGTCTTACCCCATTTGTTGGGCAGTTCTTTATACAGTCGCCAGGTTTTCCGCAACGAAAGCAAGCAGATGATGGTGGAGGTGGACCCCAGGGTTTCTTCATGTAACTAAAAGGGTTTGGGGCAAAGAAGAAAAAGGTATGCACATGTCTCTCTCGTTAAAACAAACTTCTCTACAATCTTTCCATAATCTTCAAAGAACAGATTTGACATTATCAACACTTACTTGATTGGATCATATTCCTGGCAAGACTGTAGCATCATAGCTTTTATTTTATCTTCTTCGGAAGCATTGGCTTCAGCCAGATTGGCACTCTGTTTAACAGGTAATTATTTGACACATACATTAGAAACACATTTAAGCCCACACTGCCAAAGAGAACACCACTCACCCAACCCTGTAAAGAGCAGCAAAACGCCAGCTGAGGTTGCATGAAAACAGCTGCTCATATGAAACAGAGTTGTCCAAAAGATGTTCTGGGGAGTCCTTACGTCATCACAGGCTGTTTATGTGCCTGTTAACCTACTTGAAAAGAGCATTCCTGGGCACTCAAAACCTTAGGCTCTTCATGTTCCCCCCCACTAACTTCTTCATAGGAAGCAAGTTAACTACAATAAGCAAAACCTGCAGTTTTTTTCCAGTTGACCGTGTCCGTTTAACATACAAATTGTAATATAAATGTTATGCAGAACTGGATCTTCAAATTATTGAAGCCAGCTGATTTTTTTAAAGTAGTATTTGTTCAAATGTTTTTATTACACACTAGTACAGATACAAGCAGGGTCTAAGGGAGTGACTGTAAATGATTTGGACCCTCAAGCACCTATCATTCAGATCAACCACTCATGGTTTTGGTTTTAAATGCATTCATTCACAAAAGCAACCAACTTGTTTCAGCATTTTGTTAAAGGGCTGTTTCATATACACAGCTTTTTCTCAACTGTAACATAATCCAGATCGACATCTATGAAATCATTTCCATTAACATTTACAGAAGACTTTACAGATACTTGACTAATTTGTTTGAACCCAAGCGGTTTACAAAACACATCCAAAACCCACAAGACATTACTAGGAATAGACCAAAATTCAAGATGGCATTTAATGCATAATAAAACAGAAAACTTTTTACAACACATTGCCTCCATGCTAAGCCAGTCTGCACTGAGGAGGTTAGAGTAAGGAACCGTTTGGAGCTGCTTTATCTTATGTTCCTCTATTTTTCTGAAATACTTACATTTTCTCAAAAGCTTAAATGTGTACACCACTTGGACAGTTTTTCACATTTTAGAGTAAAACTTCACCTGAGTTTACAGAACCAAGGACATGTTTAGGGACAGCGCTAACAGAGACCAATTTCTCCTGGTGGCTACCTTCCAAACTATTTTTTTTTTCCTTACCAAATGTCCACAATTTAATTTCTGCAGTGAGAGAGGGAAGAAGTTACCAGTGGGAAGAGATTTTTCTTTCTGGGAAAGGAACTCCAGCCTGTATTTTCAGAAGAAAGGACTAGCTCCTCTGCATTAGGCCCTGCCTTCTCTAATCTTTGTAACTTTAAAGACTAGTAATTTAATTGGCTAGCACTACGCCTTTTCACAAAGTGCAATCCCTAGTGCTTTCCCAGACAAAGTTACATGTTGTTGAGCAAAAAATGCAAGCAGTTCCATAGCAAAACATGGCATTACAACAGTTTCAGAAGGTCACGTTTGCTAATATGCCACACATACGCATCAGTATTTTCCTGTAAACAATTAGGTGCATTTACACAATTTACACAGTCTGCGATCAAACAAATTAGATTGTGTTGTCCACTGTATATATACTACAGTGTATGAAATTGTGCAGCATTCAAAGCATGGATCTATAACTGTAGCGCCTAGAAATTCAAAAGTAGCCATGCAGTTGTCCGTGTTCCAGAAACGCTTCTATTTTGGCTCTTGCAACCCCCCCTGAAATGTCCGTCACTTACAGCCAATTAAATTCTTCTGTGAAAATTGTGTTAGTTTCCAATGCAAAATGAACGAAAAGTATGAGAAATGGTAAACAGCTTCTGAAGTGCTTCTTCTTTGTGTCTTGAAGATGAGTAATACTGCAACATTACGTTGCGGCTGATAAGGTCCTCCCTCTTCTATCTTCCCAAACTGGCAACTACTCTTTACCAGGATAGTATCAAAATATACACACATTTTAAAGTCAAAAGAAATACTTTAAATTATTAAAAATTAAATAAAAGGTTTGTTCACATGACAACAGTTATCCAGCTTCAAGATAATCTTGAAAATGCTACGATATTTTAGGAAATATTTATTAAATTTGAAAACTTGCTGAGATTCCACATACTCATTGATCTGTATCTGCACGCTACTCGTCATGAATCAGCCATGCAACCATTGATAACGTTAACAAACAATTCACACATCATCCAAAGTGTCCCATGAGCAGAGGCAATTCAAAGGCTGCTGTGCAACTGGTGTACAAATAGAAAGGGGCACGCTCCCTGCCGCTGCTAGAACACCACCAGGCTCGCAACGACAGCCACGTACCTCCTGAAGTTGAGGAAGGACAAGGACATCCTTTAGATTACCACAGCATGGATTCTTCATACATTTACCTTCAAGAGCGTACTAAAAGGAGAGTAACGCATTTTTGAAGGCCTCTCCACCATTACAGCATACATTCATCATTCCCAAACATCCACCACTCTACCAGTTGTTTCTGCAATGTTCACAGCTGAAAGACTAGAAAGCTAATCTGCCTGGTTAATTTTCAGCGCTAGAACAGCGGTGCCGTTCCTTCCTTATCCCCTTATACATACAGGTATGTATCTGACCTTTGATGCTAGCCGCATCTATCCTCTCATTTTAAGGCAGCATTACAATACCAGGAGAGGGTGCCCGAAACAGAGGATGCACTGACAAGACAGCACTAAGCAGACGTGTTTAAATTAACCCCCAAAACAAGGCCATGTTTATAAGCACAGTGCTGCGGTGTCCAGAATTACTAGAGGGTGCCTGAAAACACTGCAACAACTACTGCAGGAATACGCCCAAAGTTGAGATGCAGAGCCACATAAATTCAGGGTTTTTTGCTTGCAGATGCCTCGTGGGTACCGGGAGGCTGCTGTACTCTTTGTTCGAGACACAGTGTAACTCATCCGTCTACTTGATTTATTGAGAACCAACATTAGAAAGACATGGCAAAACCACAAGCTAATAATATCTACTAATTGTGGTGGAGAGACCTATCTTTAAGGCGGCTGGAAAACATGACCGTTCAAACAATGCTAATGTAGCTGATATAGAACTGGACTGTATGAATACATAAATGACAGCAGTAATCCTCTAGTCAGCACTGCATTGGAATAGCTGTAATTTTAATCAATACACCTGATTCTCTGTCCTCTGTAAATCTTAGGAATACAGAACCAAAACCCGGAGCACAGATACCAGCTTAGGGTGAAAACAGACGTAGCAAGATAACTAGTAACATTTGGTAATGTGCTAAACTGCTTACTGAGTTTCAAGTTTGGAAAGGATTAACTATTCCTTCATCGTACTTGCACAAAAGGCAATACACTTTAGGATACTGTTCTTTTTCTCTTGCCTGAAACGGACATTGTCTTGAGGAAACGCATAGGAATCGCTTACGAATGGAACTTCTTGTTTGCATCGTTCGCCAACTGGTAAACCTTGGTCTTTCCTCTATAGTTAGTATGCAAAAAACCCAGATTTGGGGCGTAAGAATACCTGCCATATCCCCCCCAAATGCCAGAAATAGTCAAACACTGAGAATCAGGCTCTTCTGAGACGGGAACAAAGTATGCGTTTACGCTACAACGCGTATCTGTCTTTACTATAAAAGCCATAAAAGCAAACACATATAATAAGGAATCTCTGCACGTCGAGGAAACAGGATCTACAACTTGGGTCTCAGAACAATCAACCCCAAGAACAAACCCAATAGAATAATCTTAAAAGTTACCATGGTTGGAGTTCGAACCCCATGTCCCAGCAGGCCTAAAAATGTAAGTCCACTTTCGGACAGACACATTAAAATCTACCCCATGCCAACAAAAATTAACAGCAGCTTTAACAAGAAAGAACGCCTCTGTAAACTAATATCCATAAAAAAAGTTAACACACTGAAACCCCTAACAAAGAATACAATGCTTTATGGATACTTACATAACATCGGTTTTGCCGGTAGCTTTAACTCCTCCAACAGGGATTCTTCTAACAATTACCGATGAGTTCTTAGGAATCAGGGCATTCTCATCTGTGTATTCTGAAAACAACATAAATACAGAGAAAAACATCAGTCAATTCGTAAGAATGCATGCTCATATGTAATTACGTAGCACTTCGCAGAATCCCTTTACAGATACAAAAGCAAAATTTTATATGTAACATCACGCTTTCATCGTCTCAACACACTAACAGTATATTTCAAGAAATCTTGGGGTTTGAGAATCAAACACAAGCAGCAAAATCTTTTTCCTTTTTTTAAAACAGTTTGAATGCCAACAGCAAAATGGACTCAAAGGTCACTAAAGGAGAGTCTGCTAATGCACGAGGTTCTTTCCTGACCTAGCTTAAAGTTGCTTTTGCTTCCGTTAGGCTACAAAACCCATAGATCTTTGGAGAAAAACAAACCACAGCAAAGTCTCACCTGCCTAAATCAGATTCTAAAGTCTGACTAGCTTGCCCTGCAACCAAACAGGCACTTAGCTAAAGCACGAGAACTCTGCGCCATTGCTTTCATAGCTGTTAACTGAAAACCAGTCACCTGTGCTGCCAGTGCTCAAGCCTGACAGAACACAGAAGAGAGCCTGCCGCCTCTGCCTGTTTCTTGGAGCTTAATCCATCAACAACCACACTTCTCAGCTGCTCAGGGCTTTATGTTTAAATGGAAACAGAACTGGCAGTGCTAGAATTTGGATCACAGACATTTTGGGGTTTTTTTGAGCTTGCTTTCACAAGTAGGGCAGAATTGGCTCAAACTCAAGTGGTATCTCCCCTCTTAAGCTAATCATCTAGTTTGAATTAACCAAAGGGATGTGAATTCGTTCGATCGATTCCCTTTTTGCAGAGCAGAGAGGCCCAAATGAAATTACTTAGGAAGACAGCCTTGAAAAGCCTTTCAGAAACAGCGTGTGCCTGAAGCTCTCCATGCTTTGCCTTGGCTTACACCCTGTTAGTCTTCTGAAGAGGAGGAAAGCCTTCTGACCTTTTACATAAGGCCCAAACAAAAAAAACCAACTACCTGAGACACTTGGACTGAGTAAGCTTAAAATGCAAAGATCTCTCCATGAGAATGCTTTTTCTATTGTACTTACACAAGCTGGATAGGACTGAATATTTTAAAGCACTATCAGCAGGCATCCCCTGTAATCTGCCTACAGTTTTAAATATTCAAAGCCCTTACCTTTGCAGAGCGAATCAGAACAATGGTCTGAAAACCAAAGATACTGTATACCTCGTCAAGCCCTGTCAGGTGGCATCCCTAAGACCCCTAACGTTGTGCTGTTAAGGCTCTTCACAGACACTCTCCTGAAAATAGTTTAAGTATCTGCAGATAAACAGCAAGCTTTAGGTCCAACCACTTTAAAGGCTAGGGCTGAAGTTACAGTTACTGCAGTGTACATACTACTCTGTTTAAGTTTTAACACATGAAACAGGAAGAAGAAAAAAACCGCTAGTACACATTTTAAAGAAAAGCCTGTGGTAAGAGTGTCACAGAACCACAGGGGGAAAAAAAAAAAAAGAAATGTAATGTTTAAGGAATGAAAACACTTTACAAGTCTTTTTATTTCTGAAAAGTCACATCCCAAAGTCTTTAATCACATTCAAACTTATCGAGATGGCAGGTTACCAAACTGAAATATCCTACTAAGTAATACGAAACCATTATCATCTCTAAGAATCAAGCACCATTTGTTAGATTTAAAAGATTTTATGATGTCTCTAAGAACATTTCTTACGTATATCCACCATAAACATTCTGCCATAAAACTTCAGTACTGCCCTGATACGGTTAACATGTAGTACAGGAAAAAAAACCACCGTTAGAAACGAATGATGAAATGATGCTCAATAGCATCTGAATGACCATGTCTTTGGTGTGGAAAAGAAGTTATATTAACAAGAAATTCCAAAGTATAATTTAGATACGGAGAACACTCATGCGCAAGACGGCTTTCAAGGGTCTGGCACAGATTTTGACTCACAGATACGCTCCTGATCCAAAATGTTGCTAGTGGGCAGTTTCTGCAACAGCCGCAAAACCCATTTTCCAATGCAGTGGAGTAAAACAAGTTGAAGTCAAAATTAAGTCACGAAATTCACCAAATCCAGGTGGTTTCTTTTCTTCAAATTAGCCATCTCTTTTATTTCTATCACTTTCAGCTTTCTCCACCACATTTCAAAGAAATCTGGCAAGTTGGTTATTACAAGATATGCTCCCACATTTCCTTCTCATTTTACCTAGAAGAATTCCAGGAAACCAAAGCTTTTGTAAGCGCCGTATGTCACACATCAACCACGTACTCTTCTACGCCTAGCTCCATGTCTACAACACAGATCTGAAGGTAGTTGTCAGAACAGCAACTACAGAAGAACAGCTCTGTGAGGCCCCCAACACAAGTCACAGCTACCGATGGTGGCCGAATCGCATTATGGCTTCCCACCCCACTTAATGCCCAGCGCCGCTTGCCCTCCCGGTCCCGCCGCATGCTAGCGGCATGGGCCCCAGCCTGACTCACGCTACGTGGGGATGACCCACAAAGAGCAGAGCGCGGCTCCCACAGGCCACGGCCGACGCAGGGTGGTCTGCGACGCCGCCAGCCGGGCGGTGCCCAAGGCCCCGCGCCCGCCACCCCCGCGCACCTTCTTTGGTCTGGGCGTTGGTGATCTGCAGGTCGCAGCTGGCCACCTTCAGCTCCTCGCAGCCCATGATCTGGTGCTTGAGGTCACACCGGGAGATGGGGAGGCCGTTGAAGGTGACCATGTCATGGTTCAGCTTGGAGGCGAACTTGTAGTGGACGCACGACGTGGTTGGGGCCAGGAGGTGCCTGCTCCGTGATGGCGTCTACCGCGGCAGACAGCGTCGCGGCCGCTGTGCCAGGTGAGGGCCCGCGGCGGTTCCTCCTCCACCGAGGAGGCCAGGGCAAGCAGCGCGGGCTGAGCTCGAGAGGGCCAGTGGCGCTCAGAGGCTGCGGCGCTCCGCCATGGCCTTCCTGGCCGACAACCGCACAGGCCGCTGCAAGCGTGTCACTGTGCACACGCAACGGCACACTGCACCCACCCCCCGCGCCTCACGTGACCCAGCGCATTATGACAAAAGGCCCGCGTCACGTGGGCGTGGCGGCCCCGCGCTCTTCATCCTAACACCAAGCGCCCCCGAGGGGAGGGGGGGCCCATCAGCCCCGGGCCTGTCACCACCCCGGGCCGCTGGTCTCCCTGCTGTCCCCTGGCCTGTCACCACCCAGTGTCCTGCCACCCCCCAGGCCTGTCACTGCCTGGTGTCCCTCCTGTCACCCCCCAGGCCTGTCCCTGCCCAGTGTCCCTCCTGTCACCCCCCTAGGCTGTCACCACCTGATGTCCCTCCTGTCACCCCCCAGGCCTGTCACTGCCCGGTGTCCCTCCTGTCACCGCCCGGGCCCATCACCGCCTTGTGTCCTGTCACCCCCCAGGCTGTCACCACCTGGTGTCCCTCCTGTCACCCCCCAGGCGGTCACCACCTGGTGTCCCCTCCTGTCAGCAGCCAGCCAGGGCAAGACAGCCTGGGGCAGATGCAGCGGGCTTGGCCGTGTGGCGCTCGGCTGCCCACGGTGCAGGGCCGGCAATGGGAGGGGACATCTCAGGGTGCTTGAGTGTATCTTGTGGCATTCATGGAAAGTTCAGTCAAAGAAGCCAATGACCATTTATGTTTATGGCCACAGACCAGTCTCCTGCCCCCATTTTTTAACTCCTCCCTCTCTGCCTTTAGCCCATCACTATTTTTTGCTTTCTCTTTCTCTGTCTCTCTCCCTGTCTGTAGTTTCTAATTCCTCCCTGTCTGTCCTATAGCCTGCTGCTATTTTTTCCTTTCTCTCCATCTCTTTCTCCTGCTCCCTCTCCTTCTCTTTTTTCTATCGCCGTGTCCTGCTTCCTGGCCTTATCTTAATGTTAGGGTTAGGGGCTAGGGTTAGGGTTAGGCTTAGGGTATTGTTAGGGTTAGGGTTAGGGTCGGGGTTAGGATTATGGTTCGGGTTTAGGCTTAGGGATAGGCTTAGGGTTTCGTTTTAGGGTTAGGCTTAGGGCTTAGGGCTTAGAAGTAAAACTGTCCCAAGCACTTACGCCTCCATCAAGGACCACATGCCCTGAGGCTTGTGATGACTGTTGGATGGCTTTCCCTCCCCCCGATGGAAACACCTCTCAGTTCTCTGTGCTCACACCAGGGAAGGAAAGGCAATACACCCCCATATCTAAAGGCATGGCACTCCAAGCAAAGGTAACGTTTCGTTTCTTTAGATGAACTGCCTGGCCAGTTACAACACCTGCTTATACTGACTTCATCCACCCTTACCCGCAAAACATTGTGACAGGCTGAGTCAGCGTGGAGAGTCAGGTGAACTTTGACGCACACACTGCTACCATAGGACTGGATTTTTAACCTATTTACATTTATCCGTCGCTTTGAAGCTGCCCAAGGGTCAGCATGCCCTTGCTACTGGAGGTTCTTGCTCTGTGCAGGCACTAAGGAAGACATTTCTGGTGACAGATTATTTCTAACGGGTAAAGCACAGCAGAACACACTGTTCATGAGCTGCTGAGAATCGTCCCCCAGGCATAGCAGGAACAACGGCAAAGCTTGTATATTTAAGATGCATTTGAGTTACCTTACCATTAAAATACACCACCACCAGACAGTGCTCTAGGCGGAAGGCTGACATCAGTGTACAAGGACAGTCCCTTCTGGACATCTCGCTCCTGGGTAGAAATCCTAGAGACTTCCTTTAAGGACAGAAATCCAAAGAGCTACAATAAGCCTTTTAAATTCAGCACAGCAAACAAAAAGCAAACAAACAAAAAATGACAGGAAACCCCTGAGGCACTGATGAGGAACACAAGGTCTCCCCTTGAGTCCACTACCCCTCACAAGACTTACTCAAAATTACTCAGTTGCTTACTCAAAAGCAATAACCAACAAGCCATGTACCCTTGGGGAAGCCCTTGTCCTTCTGTGCCGCTGGTGGCATCCCACCATTACTCTGGGAGTCCACACAAATTCAGAAGTACACTTAGTCCTGCGGCAGTCATTACCTATGGACCCGAACTCCTCCCACACCCCAGAAGTGGCTGTCGGTCGTCTGGCAGTCATTCTCCACAAACTGCAAGCCCTCCATACCTAACCACCTCCCTAGTGACTCAGTGGAAATGAGCTGGACCACAACAGAAGTGACACTGCCCGGCCCGGTCACACAGATTAGACCACAAACGGTGGTTACAAGACAGAAAATGCAACACAAACCACAAGGACAGCAAAAAAACAAGCAGAAGACACATCACACAAAAACCAAAGACCCCTATCCAAACCCTAAAAATGCAAGCAAGCTACAAAAGGACTTTCCAAAAAAAAGACCACCCAGAACACAACATAAGGCAAAACCAACCTAACCCCAGGAACCCAGCGCTTGCAAACCCAGATCCTGACCATAACAATAACATGCTTTAATCCTAAGTCGCGTAAACTCCCATAACCCTCAAACCCCATAACCCTAGCAGGCTGGAACCCTAGCGCCCCATATCCCTAGCACATTGTAGCCCCAAGATATCAAAACATTGAACACAAACTCCCTGGAGGTCTCTCTCTTCAGGTGGCCCCAGATCTCAGACACCACAACTCTGAAGTGGGGGTGCCCACCGTGCCCAAGTGGAAGATCCACCAGGACAGCACCAGCATCCATCTTCACATCATCCGTCACGCCCTGAAAAAGTGCCCAGGCTGGACACTCCTGGGGAGAAAGGCGGAGGCACTCGGAGACTTTGAACCGGCCAGCCATGGCCACAGGGCTTCAGCTCATCATGTCTGTGTCAGAGCCACCAGGCAGGTGACCCCGTCCCCCCTGCGAAGACCCCTTGGGGTAGCCGTACCCAGCACCAGCTGGCTGGATACGGCCTTTGCTCTATGGGGAGGTGCTCCCTGGGAGCAGGGTCTCTCACGGGGGAACTCACAGCTCACCTGGGCTGCTCTGCGGCCACCGGACGCCTTTGCTGTCAGGTGGCTCTCAGCACCTCTCTGCCAACGGCTGTCACGTCCCTGCAGGACGCTCTCCAGCGCACGGTCCGTCTCCACTGGGTCTCCCTGGGGACAAAGATCGGAAGGGAGGGATGGGGTTTGCTCTGTCCCCGTTCCCAGGGTGCTTCAGGAGAGACCTGCCACCCCCAAATGAGCTGTCTGACGTGGACACCACAGACGAGCTGCAGACGTGGGTCAGCACGGTGGCGGGGAGTGGGCAAGATGTCCTGCGGAGCCCCCGGTGCTGGCGGAAAGCAGAGCTGGAGACAACGGGGAGAAGCCCCAGGCAGCCGGCAGCTGGCGGTGGGGCCTGGCAGGGAGCAGCGCCCGCAGAAATGCCTGGCTCCTGGAGCCTCGGCCCCAGGGCTGCAGCCTCGGCACCTCCTGGGGCTTCGCTGGGAAAAACCAGGCAGGGGTGACCCTGACAGCCCGCACACGTACCTGGCCCCGGGATCTGGCAGCCTGTCCCTGTGCCCATCGCTGCCACGGGATCCGGGAAGCAGCGCCCCAGCCCTGGCGTGGCCCTGAGCCGCCTCTCAGGCCAGGCAGCAGGAAGCCGCGCCCCATGGCATGCTGGGAGCTGTAGGCCGGGGGCACGGGCTGCCGGGCGGCCATGTTGGTTCCCGGGGCATGCCGGGAGCTGTAGGCCTGGGGCACGGGGCTGCTGGGCAGCCATGTTGGTCTTGGGAGGTGCGGGCTCTGCTCCAGCTGCGGCCCAGCTGAGGTGAGGACAGGCACGCAGGTGGAGCTACCGAAGAGGAAGGGAGGAGAGCACAGACGGACAGAGAAAGAAGTGCTTGAACTGTAACATTTGCCTGGCAGTGCAGAGAGTGGGAGCTGCGGTGAGTCCCAGCCCCTCGGGGCCGTGTCACCCCTCTTCTGCATCGCAGTCCTTCCCAGCCCCCCCCTCCCATTTCCCTCTGTGTCATTTTTTTCACTTCCCCATACCTCTCTTCTTCTGTTGCTGTGTTCTGCTCCCCGTCCTCTCTTCTCCAAGTCCCTCTTTCCCTGTCGCTCTACCTGCCCCTGTCTTTTTCTTGCTGCCCCTCCCTCCTGCTCCCTGTCCCTCTTTTTGCCTTCCTCTGTCTCTGCCCTGCAGCACATTGCTGTTGTTTCTTCTCTGTCTCTTTGTCCTGGTCTGCATCCCGCTCTGTTTTTCACAGTCTCTCTGGCCTGTTCCCTGTCCTGCTTTGTGTCTCTCTGCCTGTATGTCCCGCTCCCTGTCCTTGTCTTCCCTTCTCCCTCCTTCTGCTTCTCTCTCTCTCTGCCTCCACCCCCCCGCCCTGCGCACTGTCACTGCGGTTTTCCATGCTGTATCCCACTGTCCCTGTCCTTCTTCCTGTTCATCTCTCTTCTGTCTCTGCTGCTCCCTGACCCTTCCCCTCCCCGCTTCCTCCATCTCTCTGCAGGGCTTCTGAGACCTCTCTTTCTTTCCCCATCCCTCTGTGCTGCTCACTGTCCCTGTTTCTCTCTTTCTCTTCGTTGTTATTCTTGTCTGTCACTCTGTCCTTCTCCCTGCCCCTATTGCTTTTTCCTCCCTCTCCTTTCTTCTGCCCACCGCAGGTTTTCTTGCGATCTCTATCCTGCCCCTAGCCCTTAGTTCTCTCTCTCTTCCTGCCTCCCTCTCCCTCTTTCTGCCTCCCTTCCTCTTTTCCTGCTGCTTCTTTCTCCATCTTTGTCCAGATCCCTGTCCTCTTTTTTTCTCTTGCTGTCCTTCGGTCCTTTTTCTCTTTTCTCTCTTTCTCTCTGTCCCATTCCCTGCCCCACCCTTTCTCACTAAACCCCCCTGTCCAGCTGGCTGTGCCTTCTTTCCTCTCTCTCTCGCTCTCTAGTTCTCCTTTCTTCGTCTCTCTGTCCCACTGCCCATCACAGCTGGTTTTGTCCTCCAGTGGTGTCCTGCCCCCTCTTCCTTTTTTCTCTCGCTGTCATTCTGGCCTCTTCTTTTAAATTCCTCCATCTCGGTCCTGCACCCGTCACTGTTTTTTTCCTCTCCTGTCCCTTTGTCTTGCTCCCTGTTCCCCGTTCTTGTCTCTCCTTCCCTTTGTTCTGCCGCCCATCTCTGTTCCCCTTCTTGCTCCATCTCTCTGCCCTGCTCCCTGGCCCTCTAAGTCTCTCTCTGCTTCTCTGTCCCGCTCCCTGTCTCTCCCCCACCCTATTTTTCTGTCCTACTCCCTTTTCAGGTTCCCCCCGCCCTCACTTTGTCCTGCTCCCTGCCGCGGCTATTTCTCACTCCATCTCTGTCCTGCAGCCCAGTGCTGTTTTTTCCTTCCATCTCTCTGTCCTGCTGCCCAGCCCAGGCTCTTTTACCTCCTTCTGTGTCCTGCTCCCCGTCCCTTAGTTTTGCCTGTCTTTCCCTTTGTCCTGCCTCCCTGTGCCTTTCTTCTCTCTCTGTATCGCCCTGTCCTGCTCCCTGTCCTTGCCTTTCCCTGACAATCTGTGTCCTACTCCCTTTCCTTGTCTTTCCCTCTCTGCCCCCATCCTTCTTCCTACCTTTCTTTTTCTTCTCTTTCCCCCTCTGTTCCTGCAGCTTTTTCTTCTACCTCTGTCCTGCTCCCTGCCCCTTTTTTCCTCTCGCTGTCCCTCTGCCCTGCTTCCTGTCCCCATCGTTTCTTCTTTATTTCTCTGTCCCGCTGCCTGTCCCATCGTTTCTTGTTGTACTCCCCTGCCCCGTCCAGCTGGCTCTCCCTTTTATTTGTTCTCTCTTCCTCTTTTCTGCTTCTCGGTCCTCTTTTCCTCTTCCCCTGTCTCTGTCCTCCAGCCCGTTGCTGGCTTTTTCCCCCCTTCTTGGTCTCCATCAGGATCTGACCCTCTCTTTATTTCTCAGTCCCTTTGTCCTGCTCCCTGTCCTTCCTTCTCTTTCTCCATCTGGACGTCCTGCTCCCTGTCCCTGTCTTTCCCTAGCCCCCCCTTCCTTCTTCCTCTCCTTCCCCACGCCCATCTCTGCCTCTCTGTCCTGCTCCTTGACCCTACTTTTTCTTCCTCCATCTCTCTGCAGGGCTCCTCATCCCTATTTCTCTTGATTTCTCCAGCTCTCTAGCCTTTTCCCCATACCTTTCTTTCTCTCTCAGCTCCTCTATCTTTTCTCTCATCATATTTTTCTCTTTCTAGTCCACTGTCCTTCTCCCCGTCAACTGAAGCTGAGTGACCAGGTGTCCCTGGGCTCTGGTATTTCCTTAGCATTGCCCTAGGGAAGATCTGTAGTTTTAGGGCTAGGGATCATTTAGGAGCTGGTCTCCTTACGTAGGCAGCGGAGCTAGGCATAGTTAAAGCAGAGGTTGTTCTCAGCTGGTGCTCTGTGCGTCCTGTTGAAAAGCAGGCTGTGGGCCTTATTTTGAAGGAAGGTTTCTTGTTCTGCGCTTATTGCTCCTCGGGACGCTGCACAGAAGTGGTGGTGGGGTCTGGAGAGACAGATGGGACCTGCTGTGATTCCTAGTAAATGTGAACTTGAACGAGACCAGACTGACTGCATATGGTTTTCTTCTCAGCTCCAACTCCAACCTACGTGCTCGGCGCTAATGAAAAAAGAGACCCTGAACTGCAAATGAGCAGACAACGTCACTCACTTAGGTCACCGTGCAGTTGGTCTGTGATAAGGGATGTGTACTTCCATGACGGTGCTTTCGTGAACGTTCTCTGGTCTTGCCGCTTCAAAGCCCTCCCTTTTTCCAGAAATTTTAAGATGGCATTTCTTATTCTGGGGTTCAGGCTGGAGTTGGACTTAATGTTGAACAGCTGATATCATGGGCTCCGTAAAATGTGAGAGAGAACCCTGCTTTGTTGTTGTTGTTGTTGTTTTCTAACACGCCCTAAACTTTGCTAAGCAAAGGGAGGAGTGGTTGCAAGAGTCTGTTCTTTGAGAGTGACGTATTCCTGTAGCGTGCCTGTCTTTGTATGGTGAAGGTTTCCTACCTGCAGTATGATTTTGCTGAGCTGTGAGGCTGTATTGGCGTAGCAAAGGTAAGAAGTGGCGTCTTTAAAGGTCATGCAACTGTAGCAAAACTAGCGGGAGAAGCTAGTTCCTTCCCTGACAAAACTAGTAGCAAGTAAAAGCATTTGCTATTGGCTTTTTTATGCAATGTTCATACAGAGCTTTTGGTATTGATTGATTTTTGGGAAGCAAGACAGCAGTGAGGAAAGAAAACTGGGGCTTCTTCACCGTAGGCGGGGTTCAAGCCTTTGCGCTAGAACAGGTCTTCACTAGAGTTTACAAAAAGAGAAGATGAGCTGTCTGTAAGGAAAGTTTCAGTAGAAGTAAGGCTAGATTTGCAGAATTTGGTCCTCCGTATCTGTTGCAAATAAGAGATGACTTGGCAGTGTTTACATCTGAAGTGCATGCCGGTGTGTTAATGCAGGCCGTCGAGGTCTTTTCAGGGGTACTTCTGGACTGCAGGTTGCGTGCGTGGGGGGCACCATGTCCCAGGATGAGCCAGTTTTAGCTCAGAGGATGTGACAGAATGGCAACCATCTTTGTGGTGGACCCCTGTCATGGTTTAACCCCAGTCGGCAACTAAGCACCACACAGCCGCTCACTCGCCCTCCCCCCAGCAATGGGATGGGGGAGAGAATCAGAAGAGCAAAAGCAAGAAAACTCACGGGTAGAGATAAGAAGAGTTTAATACTTGAAATAAAATAATAATAGCAATAATAGTAATCCTAGTAACAGTAATAATAGTAACACCAATAATACCATAATATTACCAATAATAACACCAATAATAACAATAATAACAATAATAATAATAATAACAACAACAATAATAACACCAATAATAATAATAATAATAACACCAATAATAATAATAATAATAATAATAAATAATAATAATAATAATTTGTAATTAAAACGAGAGAGAGAAAGAGAGGGAGAGAGGATCAAGAATAAGAACCCCAATCCTAACACTAACACCAAACCCTCACCCTAACTCGAACCCCTAACACTACCCGTAAACCCTATGCATAACACTAAGACCTCACCCTTACCCTAAGCCTAACACCGAAACCTAACCCTAAACCTGAACCCCAACCCTAACCCGAACCCTAACCCAAATGCTAACCCTAACCGTAAACCTAACCCTAACTCTAACCTTAACCCTATCCCTAACCCTAAACCCGAACCATCCTAAACCCAACCGTAAAACTAATGCTAACCCTAAGCCTAACCCTAACCCTAAACATAACCCTAAACTTAACCCTAAACCTAACCCCTAACCATAACCCTAACCTTAACGCCTAACCCTAACGTTAACCCCTAACCCTAATGCTAACCCTAACCCCGAACTCTAGCCCTAATCCTGAACCCTAACCCTAACCCTGAACCCCAACCTAACCCTAACCCCTAAACCTAACCCTAATGCTACCCGTAAACCCTACGCATAACACTACGACCTCACCCTAATACTAACTCTAACCCCAATACCGAACCCTAACTCTAACCCTGAACCCCAATCCTAACCCTAAACCCTAACCCTAAACTTAACCCTAACACTAACCCTAAAACTAACCCTAATGCTACCCGGAAACCCTAAGCGTAACATTAAGACCTCACCCTAAACCTAACCCTGGACCCTAACTCTAACCCTTAACTCCAGTCCTAAGCCTAACTCTAACCTTAACCCTAACCCTAACACTTAACCCTAAATTGAACACTTAACCCTAACCCTAACCCTAACCTAACCTTAAGCCTAACCTGAATCATAAAGCTCTAAGCCTAATGTTAACCCTAACCCCGAACCCTAACCCTAATCCCAAACCCTAACCCTAACCCTGAACCCCAACCCTAACCTTAACGTAATGACCCTAACCCTAACTCTAACCCTAACCCTAATGCTACCCGTAAACCCTAACTGTAACACTAAGACCTCACCCTTATACTAACGCTAACCCCAATACCGAACCCTATCTCTAACCCTGAACCCAATCTTAAACCCTAACCCTAACCTTAACGCTAACACTAACCCTAAACCTAACCCTAACGCTGCCTGTAAACCCGAAGAGTAACATTAAGACCTCACCCTAACCCTAACACTGAATCCTAACTCTAACCCTTAACTCTAATCCTAACCCTAACTCTAACCTTAACCCTAACCCTACCCCTAAACCTAACACTTAAACCTAACCCTAAGCCTAACACTTAACCCTAAACCGAACACTTAACCCTAACCGTAACCTAACCTTAAGCCTAACCTGAATCATAAAGCTAACCCTAGCCCTAACCCTAACCCTAAGGTGAAACCTCACCCTAAAACAAAATCCTAACGCTAACCCTAACCCCAAACCGTAACCCTAACCCTAACATCAAACCGTAACACTAACACTTTGGCATAACCCTAACGTTAAACCTAAACGGAACCATAAAACTAACCCTCACATAACACCGAACCCCTAATTCTAACCGTAACCCTAATGCTAACTCAACCTCAAACCGTAATCTTAAGACATCACCACAACCCTACCCCTACCCCTACCCCTAACCCTAAAACTAAACCCTAATCCTATCCCCTAACCCAAACCCTAACCCTAACGCTAAGCCTATCCCTAACTGTAACCCTACGCCCTAACCCTAACGCTAACCCTAACCCTAAAACGAAACCATAACCCTATCCCTAACACTAAACCTGAACCATAATCCTAACCCCAACGATAACCCTAGGCCTAACCCTAACCCCAACCATAACCCTAACCTTAACCCCAACCATAACCCTAACCTTAACCCCTAATCCTAATTTTAAGCCCTAACCCTGACGCTAATCCTAACCCCGACCCCTAACCGTAATCCCGAACCCTAACCCTAACCCTGAACCCCAACCTGAACCCTAATGACCCTAACCCTAACTCTAACCCTAACCCTAATGCTACCCCAAACCTAATACCGTAACCATAACACCTCACCCTAAACCTAATGCGAAACCTAATCCTAAAATTAAACCGCAACTCTAAACCTAAACCCTAACCCTAAAAATTAATGCTACCCCTAACCCAAACTGAAATCCTAACCCATAAGCGTAAACCCAATGTAACCCCTAACCATAACACTAAGCCCTAACCCTAACGCTATCACAAACCTAATACCATAACCGTGAGACCTCACCCGAACCCTAATGCGAAACCTAACCCTAAAACTAAACTGCAGCCCTAACCCTAAACCTAATCCTAATACTTAATGCTAACCCTAACCCAAACTGAAATCCTAACCCATAAGCATAAACCCAACCATAACACTAATCCCTAACCCTAACCCTAACCCTAACCCCAAACCCTAATCCGTATCCCAAACTCTAACCCTAACCGTGAAGCCCAGCCCTAACTCTAACCTTAACCCTAACCCTAATCCTAATGATAAGCCCTAACCCTAATGCTAACCCTAACCCCAAACCCTAACCCGTATCCCAAACTCTAACCCTAACCCTGAACCCCAGCCCTAACTCTAACCTTAACCCTAACCCTAATAAGCCCTAACCCTAATGCTAACCCTAACCCCAAACCCTAACCCGTATCCCAAACTCTAACCCTAACCCTGAACCCCAGCCCTAACTCTAACCTTAAACCTAACACTAACCTTTACCCTAACCCTAACCTTAAAACTAAACCCTAACCCTAAACCCTAACCCAAACGCTAACCCTAACCCTAAACCTAACCATAACCCTAAGCCCTAACCCTAACCCTAACCCTAAAATGAATCCCTAACCTGATCCCTAACCCTAAACCCAAACCATAATCCTAACCCCAACCCTCTCCCTAACCCTAAGGATAACCCTAAGCCTAACCCTAAACCTAACCCTAACCCTAACCCTAACCCCAACCCCTAACCATAACCCTAATGATAAGCCCTAACCCTAATTCTAACCCTAACCCTAACCCATATCCCGAACTCTAACCCTAACCCTAACCCATATCCCGAACTCTAACCCTAACCCTGAACCCCAGCCCGAACCCCAGCCCTAACCCTAACCCTAAACCCTAACCCTAAACCCTAACCCAAACCCCTACCCTAACCCTAACCCTAACCGTAACCCCAAGCCCTAACCCTAACCCTAAACCTAACCCTAAAATGAAACCCTAACCCGATCCCTAACCCTAAACCCAAACCATAATCCTAACCCCAACCCTATCCCTAACCCTAACGATAACCCTAAGCCTAACCCTAAACCTAACCCTAACCCTAACCTTAAACCTAACCCCTGCCCCTAACCATAACCCTAATGATAAGCCCTAACCCTAATGTTAACCCTAACCCTAAACCTAACCCTCACCGTAACACTGAGCCCTAACCCTAACCCTAACCCTAAACTTAATCACAAACACTATAACTGATGTAAATGAGCAATATCAGGGCAGCAAGTCAGGTTCTTTAAATCCTTGCTTTCTCTCTTCCCTTCTCTCTTCTTGCTTTCTCTCTTCCGTTCGAGGAGATTTCCATTCGAGGAAGCTTTAGCTAGTTTTATTATATTGTCTGTCTTAGGAGGAACAGCCACTTCTACGTTCCGCTTTGTCTTGTCAATTTTTGCTTTTGGCTTATCCTTCTCTTTTTTCTCCTTTTCAGACATCGGTTTGAAAGCAATAGAATCTGCTTCCATAGGCTCATCTCTCACAGGGGTGGCATCATCTGTGCTTGGGCCATGAACAGGGAGTCCATTTTAACGTCTTCTGCTGGAACTGGCTCTCTTGGTTTTCTCGCACCTGCTAACAACTCAGTATTGGGAAATCCTTCATCCTCATCCCTTTTTCTTCTCTTTTTATGCTTATTTCCTTGGCCATCTCCTAGTGGATTTTTCACCTCCTTCTCTTTTGATTTGGTAGGATCCTTGATGCCATGGCTCTCTCTTTCAGAAGGTTTTTCAGGGTAATTTCCAGCTATATTGTGATTTTGGTGGCTCTGCCAAGCAGGATAATCCTCCCTACGTCCCCGAGCATATGGTGAATTCTCTTGTCTGGTCCCAGGTGGACCAAACCTACCTGGAGAAAAGTTCTCTCTGTTTACTGGAGGGTGAGGTTGAGCGCCAACAGCATAGCCCTTGTAAAACTTTCCATGCCATTCTCTGTAGTTCCTTTCCCATTCCCGGTACCTTGCCTTTTCAAATGGATCTCTAAAGTCAAGAGATCTGCCATAGTAAGCTTTCAGATCATATGGTGGAACTTCTCTGTATCTGTTAAAATACTCCCTTCCTCCTTCCCCTTGAGGTATAATCTGTTTAGTGGGAGACTGGCCTCTAAATACTGGAGACCTTGACCGTGAATGGCATCTTCTGTATGGGGGTGACCTTGACCTTGAACGCTGATAACCGTGTGACCTTGACCTAGAACGATAGTTACGCCTCTTCCCTTTGCCTCTTCTTGGATACGGCAGCAATCGCGAGTAGGAACGAGAATGGGAAGGACTGAATGAGCGAGAGTAGGAGCGAGTGCGGGAAGAACCTGATCTTGATGTGGAGCAGGTAGACGAACTTGTAGAGTAAGGTGAAGCACTATAAGGAGACTTGGACCTGGAAAAAACCACAACACACAGAAAAAGAAATGAAGTTAATTCAAAACAGTCATTCTCCCCAATTTTTTTCCTCCCAAATTTGGTTTGGGTTTTTTCTCCTCTCCATACGCTTATGTCAAAGCTTCTTTCAGCTGCTGACATAATGCTACTGCAAATTGAGGAATTTGATAACATTTTTCAATTCCATTTGTCTTGTTTTAGTTATGCATGCTTACTATCTGCAACGAAAAATTCTATTGGAAAAAACACTGTCATTTTTCCTTATGTCAGATGCACTTTAGTGTAACTGCAGTCCGATATGCTGTTGAAATACAAACGTGAAAAACAAGGCAACTTCATTGAGCCAAATACTTCCTCCTCTTTAAGTCTCTGTTGTTCTCTGTAAAACTCCTCCCTAGATAAGGGAGGCCAATGGCATCCTGCCAACTTAAGCATTTTTCTCCCTGCTTTCTGTTCATTAGAGACTACGCTCATTTCCTGATCCTCATACTTGCCTTCCACATCCTCACCCCCAACAGTTCATTCAGTCTTCTCTCCTTATACTCAGCTTTGCACCTGTGGATGGAGGCTGCCCACACTTGAAAGAGACTCCCATCTCCCGTGGGCCAAGTGCCCACTGCTCCTCTGCCACTCCTTGATACACTTAATACATCACACTTCTGATCTTCCAAGTACTGCACAGATATTAACTAATCTTCTCTGGACCTTCTTTTAACTTCTTCCACATACGCTTCCTATGTTGTTGCCTCATCATGAGGTATTTGGCCTGGTCCTGTCCCTGAATTGTTGTTTTCTTGCTGACTGAATTGGAGATATCAGACAACCTGTGGGATGGATCCTGGTTTTTCTTTTGATTTACCTTTAAGATTTTATAAACACAATGCACTCTTACAATCTGTCTATAACAAACATATAGCGAAAGGAAGGACTAGCTTGACGCTGCAGTAATAGGTAAAACAGACTCCTCTCTCTCCAACTGAGAGAAAGCGTCTTGGCTATGTGAGATGACTAAATTGAAGAAATTCAAAATTGTCATAAAAGAACAGTGTTGACTTTTCCAACCATTTGCTCATGCAGTATCAACTAAGTTGTTAAAAAAAGAATGTTGGAGGCTGATTCCTATTGGGAAATCAATTTCTTCAGCCCTATTTAGCCAGTAATGGAAAAGGTGGCTTTCCATCTGATCCTTTAATTATCTTTAATTTTTATAGGCAATTATGGTTTCCTCAAAAAGCGTTCATTTCTCAGAGTCCTGTTTTCAGTCATGTACCGGAGTTTTATTTTAAATAACCTTAGTGGAAGCACAGATGCCCTTTGTAAAAGCCAATTCAAATGAAGCCATTTAAAAATCAATTACCACTTGGATTCTCCACAACTATCTGTGCATACTTGCTTCATTATAAATCAGCTGTTGTATAAGTTATGCGTTATACAGCCTCTTTTAACAGGTGACAAGGAGTCATCTATTGAATTTCTGTAGAATACTTACACTTCCCAGCCTGGTCTGCCACCTGCTGAGCGAACTGGACTGGCTCTCATTGGATGACCTTTTGGAGTGGGGAGAGGAAAAAGAAAGAAATCCCATTCAGTTCCTCTGAAGGTAATTTTTTTAAAGAAATTCTGAAGTTACAGTTACTTACCAGTGTCGTGGTTTAACCTGGCAGGCAGCCAAATACCACGCAGCCGCTCACTCACTCCCCCCGCCCCCCCAGTGGGACGGGGAGAGAATCGGAAGGGTAAGAGTGAGAAACACTCGTGGGTTGAGATAAAGACAGTTTAATAGAACAGAAAAGGGAGAATAATGATAATAAATAATGATAGAATATACAAAATGAGTGATGCACAATGCAATTGCTCACCACCCGCGCTGACCGATAACCAAGTAGCGATCGGTACTTCCTGGATCACGCCTACCGTTCATATACTGAGCATGACGTCACATGGCATGGAATACCCCATTGGCCAGCTGGGCTGGCTGTCCTGATTATGTTCCCTCCCATCTTGTGTACCTAGCTCAGTCAGTAGGCACGGGAACTGTCCTTGGACTAGGAGGGCACTTAGCAACAACTGAAAACATCAGTGTGTTATCACCATTCTCCTCATACTAAATCCAAAACACAGCACTAGGAAGAAATTTAACCCTATCCCTGCCGAAACTAGGACACCAGTTGTGGGTATTGCTTGTCCTTGGGGGCCCAGAAGACTTGGTAATGCTGGTTGTCTTTGTACGGGAACCTGATAGACATCTCAAAAAACCATTAGTAGGCTTGAGTTCTGAAGGTTTTAACCAACTCTCCCGTGGAGAAGAATGTGGATTAAATGCCTAACTATCCGTTTGTTGCAGACCACAGTAAGTCACCAGAGTTGGCTATATCATTTTCTATGAGAGAAATGAATCCCACCTCTCCTTTGCCAGAGGGTAAATGTAAATTGCAGGCTCAGGGTAAAGTTCGTCTCCGAGTAACTACATTTTATAAATGGAAGAAGTCTATTTCCTACAAAACGAGATCCATGACAGAAACACAGAAGTGCTACCAAGTGCATTTTAAAACAGCCACTCCTGTCAGCACACAGCAGTATTTTCTTAGTTTATAGCAACAGGAAAACTTCAGTCTGTTTCGCACATGGGATTTGATAAAAGTCAGAGGGGGCGGAAATCTCAGTCCAACAGCTACTTGTTAAATTTTGCAAGAAGCCTTTGAAACATAAACCAAAAGCAAAACGAGCTTTCAGAGAGAACGACTCCACTGCAAACACTACTGAAATGTTTTGCAGAAATACAGATTCTTAGCATACCACACGTTTGACCAACTTCCAGGGGCACGAACAGCAGGACCACCCTATTTTAATATTCAAAAGTATCCCAGATTCTATGGTTAAGCACAATGACAGTGCTTCCTGCCCCGTAATTACAGATGCTGGCCAACTTGGTTGCATAGCCACTCAGACATGCACGCGTGGTTTCTCTCGCTCACTTTTTGGCCAGTCCAATTAATTCCATACTTACGCATTAATAGTTGGTATTGCGTATTTTCCAGTGTTTGTCAGCATAGCACCCTTTGTATTGGGGTCTTTCACCTCCATCATGAAACTCCTTGGAATTCCTGTGCTCTTTAATTCTGGGAACAGGCTCAACATTTTTGTCCTGTTAAGAAAAGAAATGCAGACATATCTCCTTTTAAGACCCACACTTAAAATGACATTTCAATGATTATTTTAAGCAGCAAAAGCCTTTAATCCTCTCCTTTTACCTAGCATAAGGGTTGCTCGACTAAAATACTTATTTTCCTAAATGAATATAGCCAGGATGTTCCAAAGGCTGGAGCAGTGTTTTGAACTCATTCCATTCTTTGGCTTAAGTTCAGGTTCTTTAAGGGTGAAATATCCCTTAGCTCACCATCCACTCAGAAAAGAGATACAAACCCGCTCCTCCTCCAAAGCGCAATTCAGAGCACAAATATTCAATAGATGGGGTCAACAGAAACATCTTGGTTTTACATGAAATACTAAAAACTGTGAACTGTCATTAAACAGAGTTAAAACCAGAAACATTTCCAGTAATATTGAAATATATAAAAATATGCATGAAAGTTCACAGAGCAAGATCTGTGGACATACTTAATGTCTATGACCTAGAAAAAAGAAAAGTTTACATTTATAATGCCAGGTTTCCCTTGGATTTTGAAGGGCTTTGCAACATTGCCATATGAACCTCTGTCTTTCACCCCAAGAGAAACAATTCTTAATATGAGTATTCATGGATTTGTTACGTAACTGCCAAGGTAAAAAACTGAAAAGCTAAGTAACACCAGAAGTCCCCCACAGTCTTACCCCATTTGTTGGGCAGTTCTTTATACAGTCGCCAGGTTTTCCGCAACGAAAGCAAGCAGATGATGGTGGAGGTGGACCCCAGGGTTTCTGCATGTAACTAAAAGGGTTTGGGGCAAAGAAGAAAAAGGTATGCACGTGTCTCTCTCGTTAAAACAAACTTCTCTACAATTTTTCCATAATCTTCAAAGAACAGATTTGACATTATCAACACTTACTTGATTGGATCATATTCCTGGCAAGACTGTAGCATCATAGCTTTTATTTTATCTTCTTCGGAAGCATTGGCTTCAGCCAGATTGGCACTCTGTTTAACAGGTAATTATTTGACACATACATTAGAAACACATTTAAGCCCACACTGCCAAAGAGAACACCACTCACCCAACCCTGTAAAGAGCAGCACAACGCCAGCTGAGGTTGCATGAAAACAGCTGCTCATATGAAACAGAGTTGTCCAAAAGATGTTCTGGGGAGTCCTTACATCATCACAGGCTGTTTATGTGCCTGTTAACCTACTTGAAAAGAGCATTCCTGGGCACTCAAAACCTTAGGCTCTTCATGTTCCCCCCCACTAACTTCTTCATAGGAAGCAAGTTAACTACAATAAGCAAAACCTGCAGTTTTTTTCCAGTTGACCGTGTCCTTTTAACATACAAATTGTAATATAAATGTTATGCAGAACTGGATCTTCAAATTATTGAAGCCAGCTGATTTTTTTAAAGTAGTATTTGTTCAAATGTTTTTATTACACACTAGTACAGATACAAGCAGGGTCTAAGGGAGTGACTGTAAATGATTTGGACCCTCAAGCACCTATCATTCAGATCAACCACTCATGGTTTTGGTTTTAGATGCATTCATTCACAAAAGCAACCAACTTGTTTCAGCATTTTGTTAAAGGGCTGTTTCATATACACAGCTTTTTCTCAACTGTAACATAATCCAGATCGACATCTATGAAGTCATTTCCATTAACATTTACAGAAGACTTTACAGATACTTGACTAATTTGTTTGAACCCAAGCGGTTTACAAAACACATCCAAAACCCACAAGACATTACTAGGAATAGACCAAAATTCAAGATGGCATTTAATGCATAATAAAACAGAAAACTTTTTACAACACATTGCCTCCATGCTAAGCCAGTCTGCACTGAGGAGGTTAGAGTAAGGAACCGTTTGGAGCTGCTTTATCCTATGTTCCTCTATTTTTCTGAAATACTTACATTTTCTCAAAAGCTTAAATGTGTACACCACTTGGACAGTTTTTCACATTTTAGAGTAAAACTTCACCTGAGTTTACAGAACCAAGGACATGTTTAGGGACAGCGCTAACAGAGACCAATTTCTCCTGGTGGCTACCTTCCAAACTATTTTTTTTTTTCTTACCAAATGTCCACAATTTAATTTCTGCAGTGAGAGAGGGAAGAAGTTACCAGCGGGAAGAGATTTTTCTTTCTGGGAAAGGAACTCCAGCCTTTATTTTCAGAAGAAAGAACTAGCTCCTCTGCATTAGGCCCTGCCTTCTCTAATCTTTGTAACTTTAAAGACTAGTAATTTAATTGGCTAGCACTACGCCTTTTCACAAAGTGCAATCCCTAGTGCTTTCCCAGACAAAGTTACATGTTGTTGAGCAAAAAATGCAAGCAGTTCCATAGCAAAACATGGCATTACAACAGTTTCAGAAGGTCACGTTTGCTAATATGCCACCCATACGCATCAGTATTTTCCTGTAAACAATTAGGTGCATTTACACAATTTACACAGTCTGCAATCAAACAAATTAGATTGTGTTGTCCACTGTATATATACTACAGTGTATGAAATTGTGCAGCATTCAAAGCATGGATCTATAACTGTAGCGCCTAGAAATTCAAAAATAGCCATGCAGTTGTCCGTGTTCCAGAAACGCTTCTATTTTGGCTCTTGCAAACCCCCCTGAAATGTCCGTCACTTACAGCCAATTAAATTCTTCTGTGAAAATTGTGTTAGTTTCCAATGCAAAATGAACGAAAAGTATGAAAAACGGTAAACAGCTTCTGAAGTGCTTCTTCTTTGTGTCTTGAAGATGAGTAATACTGCAACATTACGTTGCGGCTGATAAGGTCCTCCCCCTTCTATCTTCCCAAACTGGCAACTACTCTTTACCAGGATAGTATCAAAATATACACACATTTTAAAGTTAAAAGAAATACTTTAAATTATTAAAAATTAAATTAAAGGTTTGTTCACATGACAACAGTTCTCCAGCTATAGATCACAGTATAAGATTTAAAAATACAAAGCAAACACTTTTTTTTAGGAATATATATGTACCTTAGTCAGCTGGGCCAGAGAAATAGATGCAGAAGAGTCATCAATCTGTTCACAAAAAATTAAACTCACATTCAAGTTCTACAATCAAAAACAGAGCAATAGTTAACCTCTACTGTAGTCTGACAGTCTGCACTATATCCTCCGAGTGTCACTGAAAGAGCCATTTCCAACCTAGTGTAGTTGGTATTTGTTCAAAACAAAGTCCAAACCTGTGACAGCTTAAGAGTGCCTATGTGGTTAAGGAGAAGAAGCTAAACTAACCAAACCCGCTGGAGATCAAGTTATTGCTCCAGAATATCTCAGAGAGGGACCCTTGTCAAATGCTCACAGCTGCTTAAAAGTTGAAGGGGTAAGGAAGCTATCAATTTTCAGCTAAAAAGGATTTTTAAAAAATATTTATTTGAAAAGGAAGCATCACTACAGGAAACTTCTTTTCAGTGTGGTTTGTAAACTAATCAGCCAAGTATTTCCTTGTGTTACTTATTTCTGTTTTAGCAGCAGAACGACAGTGTCTTCAAACCTGAAGAAAAACGCTGCCCCTTTTCCAAATGTAAATTCAAAGTGGCAGTATCCTAAAGAAAAGCTTAGCCTTTGGGAAATTAAAGCAGCATCCAGCCCTGAAGTCACCCAGATCCAAAAACATACTGCAGGCGGAGGTTAAGAAAAATGACAGGGATTTTACCCTTTACAAATGCACCAGGCTCTAACCTTGTGCCAAAATTTGTACACTGGGTTTTACGTATTTTCATTTGCAGACAAACTATTAAACTAAACTGCTTCATCTGATAAAGCGGAAAGGTCAAATGTAGAACTTCAGAATACCACTTTGTGTAGCAACGATATTTAAATTCACAGCAATCTATTAAAGACAGTTATGCACTCAGTTATGCACTCAAACAATATCGCTTCAATTATACAGTTTCAGGAACAAATACCCAAGTCTTTAAGGACATGAAAAGGAAGCATTTAGCTGCACAGAACTGTCCTCAAAACGTGTGGGACATGTTGGTTTTGGTATTTGTTTGAACCCCCAAGTCAAAAGTAAGAAACAGTACCAAGTTTAACAATAATGGTTTCTCAGTGGTTTTTGATAACATTTTCAAAAACCATGTTCAGTTGTGCAAACCTTGAACCTACGTGATCTAAAAACGATTGTACATTATCTGTACAACACAAAGTCGTTCAGGAAATAGTCTAGCATATCCAGTATGAAATACAATGCATTACTAGGCACAAACACCAATATTCACATTAGATAGAACTGTGCAAATGATGGCATTACTCCGTTTCTACTATGCTGAATCAAATACATTGTATTTACAACATATACTATGTTTTACTGGAAAAGCTATTAAGTTAATGTTTGGAAAATTAATCCAAGACTACCTTAAGTGCAGCGTGCAGCAAAAAGTGTGAGATTGTGTTTTTACATACTGCTTTTGATGTTCCACTTACTGGCTCAGTTTGACTTCTAGAAGAAATAAAGGTGATCAGAACTTCAAATACAGCACTTGTACCAAAAACATAAAGCACTGAAAACAGATTATAAAACCTGAACATCAAAACTTTATGTTCTGATAGTCGAGTGAATCTGGAAATTTACTCATATACATAAACCGTTGTCTCTTGGTACATTCAGTGCAACTAAAAAAACCCCCAGAATCCCATTTCTACTTTGTCACAAATTACTCTAAGGCTTACAGATATAGAACACGACCGTGCAAGGGGAAGTCCTCAGATAGTTTGTCTCTGCTACATAAGTATCAAAACCAGGAAGTCTGTACTACAGTTTTGTGTTCATAAATAATCAACCATCAAAATACGAAGGTAACTTTAGCCAATCTGTGTATCGCTAGTATTACAAATAGGTACCAGATGGAGTCCTTTAGTTTCTAAGAAAGAACAGTGATAGTCTAGACACTTCCAAGTGCACCTTTACTTAAGTGAAAAAAAATCAGTCATCTGACAAATAACAACAATGTCAGCAGCATCGTCTTTAGAACAGTGTTTCTCTGTGGAAGCCCAAGCACTGTGTTCAGATATCTTAGCCATGAAAGTGCCAAAACACTAAATGTGTTACATATGCTATATGGACTAAAAACAGTAGTAGAAATGTCACCTGAAAGCAGGTCCTAGGCCTTTGTGCGATTTAGGAGACCTGTGACAAAAAAAAAAGGTCTTGGTTGCCAGAATTTGCTTCAAGATAATCTTGAAAATGCTACGATATTTTAGGAAATATTTATTAAATTTGAAAACTTGCTGAGATTCCACATACTCATTGATCTGTATCTGCACGCTACTCATCATGAATCAGCCATGCAACCATTGATGTCGTTAACAAACAATTCACACATCATCCAAAGTGTCCCATGAGCAGAGTCAATTCAAAGGCTGCTGTGCAACTGGTGTACAAATAGAAAGGGGCATGCTCCCTGCCACTGCTAGAACACCACCAGGCTCGCAACGACAGCCACGTACCTCCTGAAGTTGAGGAAGGACAAGGACATCCTTTAGATTACCACAGCATGGATTCTTCATACATTTACCTTCAAGAGCGTACTAAAAGGAGAGTAACGCATTTTTGAAGGCCTCTCCACCATTACAGCATACATTCATCATTCCCAAACATCCACCACTCTACCAGTTGTTTCTGCAATGTTCACAGCTGGAAGACTAGAAAGCTAATCTGCCTGGTTAATTTTCAGCGCTAGAACAGCGGTGCCATTCCTTCCTTATCCCCTTATACATACAGGTATGTATCTGACCTTTGATGCTAGCCGCATCTATCCTCTCATTTTAGGGCAGCATTACAATACCAGGAGAGGGTGCCCGAAACAGAGGATGCACTGACAAGACAGCACTAAGCAGACGTGTTTAAATTAACCCCCAAAACAAGGCCATGTTTATAAGCACAGTGCTGCGGTGTCCAGAATTACTAGAGGGTGCCTGAAAACACTGCAACAACTACTGCAGGAATACGCCCAAAGTTGAGATGCAGAGCCACATAAATTCAGGGTTTTTTGCTTGCAGATGCCTCGTGGGTACCGGGAGGCTGCTGTACTCTTTGTTCGAGACACAGTGTAACTCATCCGTCTACTTGATTTATTGAGAACCAACATTAGAAAGACATGGCAAAACCACAAGCTAATAATATCTACTAATTGTGGTGGAGAGACCTATCTTTAAGGCGGCTGGAAAACATGACCGTTCAAACAATGCTAATGTAGCTGATATAGAACTGGACTGTATGAACACATAAATGACAGCAGTAATCCTCTAGTCAGCACTGCATTGGAATAGCTGTAATTTTAATCAATACACCTGATTCTCTGTCCTCCGTAAATCTTAGGAATACAGAACCAAAACCCGGAGCACAGATACCAGCTTAGGGTAAAAACAGACGTAGCAAGATAACTAGTAACATTTGGTAATGTGCTAAACTGCTTACTGAGTTTCAAGTTTGGAAAGGATTAACTATTCCTTCATCGTACTTGCACAAAAGGCAATACACTTTAGGATACTGTTCTTTTTCTCTTGCCTGAAACGGACATTGTCTTGAGGAAACGCATAGGAATCGCTTACGAATGGAACTTCTTGTTTGCATCGTTCGCCAACTGGTAAACCTTGGTCTTTCCTCTATAGCTAGTATGCAAAAAACCCAGATTTGGGGCGTAAGAATACCTGCCATATCCCCCCCAAATGCCAGAAATAGTCAAACACTGAGAATCAGGCTCTTCTGAGACGGGAACAAAGTATGTGTTTACGCTACAATGCGTATCTGTCTTTACTATAAAAGCCATAAAAGCAAACACATATAATAAGGAATCTCTGCACGTCGAGGAAACAGGATCTACAACTTGGGTCTCAGAACAATCAACCCCAAGAACAAACCCAATAGAATAATCTTAAAAGTCACCATGGTTGGAGTTCGAACCCCATGTCCCAGCAGGCCTAAAAATGTAAGTCCACTTTCGGACAGACACATTAAAATCTACCCCATGCCAACAAAAATTAACAGCAGCTTTAACAAGAAAGAACGCCTCTGTAAACTAATATCCATAAAAAAAGTTAACACACTGAAACCCCTAACAAAGAATACAATGCTTTATGGATACTTACATAACATCGGTTTTGCCGGTAGCTTTAACTCCTCCAACAGGGATTCTTCTAACAATTACCGATGAGTTCTTAGGAATCAGGGCATTCTCATCTGTGTATTCTGAAAACAACATAAATACAGAGAAAAACATCAGTCAATTCGTAAGAATGCATGCTCATATGTAATTACGTAGCACTTCGCAGAATCCCTTTACAGATACAAAAGCAAAATTTTATATGTAACATCACGCTTTCATCGTCTCAACACACTAACAGTATATTTCAAGAAATCTTGGGGTTTGAGAATCAAACACAAGCAGCAAAATCTTTTTCCTTTTTTTAAAACAGTTTGAATGCCAACAGCAAAATGGACTCAAAGGTCACTAAAGGAGAGTCTGCTAATGCACGAGGTTCTTTCCTGACCTAGCTTAAAGTTGCTTTTGCTTCCGTTAGGCTACAAAACCCATAGATCTTTGGAGAAAAACAAACCACAGCAAAGTCTCACCTGCCTAAACCAGATTCTAAAGTCTGACTAGCTTGCCCTGCCACCAAACAGGCACTTAGCTAAAGCACGAGAACTCTGCGCCATTGCTTTCATAGCTGTTAACTAAAAACCAGTCACCTGTGCTGCCAGTGCTCAAGCCTGACAGAACACAGAAGAGAGCCTGCCGCCTCTGCCTGTTTCTTGGAGCTTAATCCATCAACAACCACACTTCTCAGCTGCTCAGGGCTTTACGTTTAAATGGAAACAGAACTGGCAGTGCTAGAATTTGGATCACAGACATTTTGGGGTTTTTTTGAGCTTGCTTTCACAAGTAGGGCAGAATTGGCTCAAACTCAAGTGGTATCTCCCCTCTTAAGCTAATCATCTCGTTTGAATTAACCAAAGGGACGTGAATTCGTTCGATCGATTCCCTTTTTGCAGAGCAGAGAGGCCCAAACGAAATTACTTAGGAAGACAGCCTTGAAAAGCCTTTCAGGAACAGCGTGTGCCTGAAGCTCTCCATGCTTTGCCTTGGCTTGCACCCTGTTAGTCTTCTGAAGAGGAGGAAAGCCTTCTGACCTTTTACATAAGGCCCAAACAAAAAAAACCAACTACCTGAGACACTTGGACTGAGTAAGCTTAAAATGCAAAGATCTCTCTCTGTTTTAAAGCACTATCAGCAGGCATCCCCTGTATGGGATGGCGCCGTATGTCACACATCAACCACGTACTCTTCTACACCTAGCTCCATGTCTACAACACAGATCTGAAGGTAGTTGTCAGAACAGCAACTACAAAAGAACAGCTCTGTGAGGCCCCCAACACAAGTCACAGCTACCGATGGTGGCCAAATCGCATTATGGCTTCCCACCCCACTTAATGCCCAGCGCCGCTTGCCCTCCCGGTCCTGCCGCATGCTGGCGGCATGGGCCCCAGCCTGACTCACGCTACGTGGGGATGACCCACAAAGAGCAGAGCGCGGCTCCCACAGGCCACGGCCGACGCAGGGTGGTCTGCGACGCCGCCAGCCGGGCGGTGCCCGAGGCCCCGCGCCCGCCGCCCCCGCGCACCTTCTTTGGTCTGGGCGTTGGTGATCTGCAGGTCGCAGCTGGCCGCCTTCAGCTCCTCGCGGCCCATGATCTGGTGCTTGAGGTCACACCGGGAGATGTGGAGGCCGTTGAAGGTGACCATGTCATGGTTCAGCTTGGAGGCGAACTTGTAGTGGACGCACGACGTGGTTGGGGCCAGGAGGTGCCTGCTCCGTGATGGCGTCTACCGCGGCAGACAGCGTCGCGGCCGCTGTGCCAGGTGAGGGCCCGCGGCGGTTCCTCCTCCACCGAGGAGGCCAGGGCAAGCAGCGCGGGCTGAGCTCGAGCGGGCCGGCGGCGCTCAGAGGCTGCGGCGCTCCGCCATGGCCTTCCTGGCCGACAACCGCACGGGCCGCTGCGAGCGTGTCACTGTGCACACGCAACGGCACACTGCACCCAGGCCCCGCGCCTCACGTGACCCAGCGCATTATGACAAAAGGCCCGTGTCACGTGGGCGTGGCGGCCCCGCGCTCTTCATCCTAACACCAAGCGCCCCCGAGGGGAGGGGGGGCCCGTCAGCCCCGGGCCTGTCACCACCCCGGGCCGCTGGCCTCCCTGCTGTCCCCTGGCCTGTCACCACCCGGTGTCCTGCCACCCCCCAGGCCTGTCACTGCCTGGTGTCCCTCCTGTCACCCCCCAGGCTTGTCCCTGCCCAGTGTCCCTCCTGTCACCCCCCTAGGCTGTCACCACCTGATGTCCCTCCTGTCACCCCCCAGGCCTGCCACTGCCCGGTGTCCCTCCTGTCACCGCCCGGGCCCATCACCGCCTGGTGTCCTGTCACCCCCCAGGCTGTCACCACCTGGTGTCCCTCCTGTCACCCCCCAGACGGTCACCACCTGGTGTCCCCTGCTGGCTGCAGCCAGCCAGGGCAAGACAGCCTGGGGCAGATGCAGCGGGCTTGGCCGTGTGGCGCTCGGCTGCCCGCGGTGCAGGGCCGGCAAAGGGAGGGGACATCTCAGGGTGCTTGAGTGTATCTTGTGGCATTCATGGAAAGTTCAGTCAAAGAAACCAATGACAATTTATGTTTATGGCCACAGACCAGTCCCCTGCCCCCATTTTTTAACTCCTCCCTCTCTGCCTTTAGCCCATCACTAGTTTTTGCTTTCTCTTTCTCTGTCTCTCCCCCTGTCTGTAGTTTCTAATTCCTCCCTGTCTGTCCTATAGCCTGCTGCTATTTTTTCCTTTCTCTCCATCTCTTTCTCCTGCTCCCTCTCCTTCTCTTTTTTCTATCGCCGTGTCCTGCTTCCTGGCCTTATCTTAATGTTAGGGATAGGGGCTAGGGTTAGGGTTAGGCTTAGGGTATCGTTAGGGTTAGGGTTAGGGTCGGGGTTAGGATTATGGTTCGGGTTTAGGCTTAGGGATAGGCTTAGGGTTTCGTTTTAGGGTTAGGCTTAGGGCTTAGAAGTAAAACTGTCCCAAGCACTTACGCCTCCATCAAGGACCACATGCCCTGAGGCTTGTGATGACTGTTGGATGGCTTTCCCGCCCCCCGATGGAAACACCTCTCAGTTCTCTGTGCTCACACCAGGGAAGGAAAGGCAATACACCCCCATATCTAAAGGCATGGCACTCCAAGCAAAGGTAACGTTTCGTTTCTTTAGATGAACTGCCTGGCCAGTTACAACACCTGCTTATACTGACTTCATCCACCCTTACCCGCAAAACATTGTGACAGGCTGAGTCAGCGTGGAGAGTCAGGTGAACTTTGACGCACACACTGCTACCATAGGACTGGATTTTTAACCTATTTACATTTATCCGTCGCTTTGAAGCTGCCCAAGGGTCAGCATGCCCTTGCTACTGGAGGTTCTTGCTCTGTGCAGGCACTAAGGAAGACATTTCTGGTGACAGATTATTTCTAACGGGTAAAGCACAGCAGAACACACTGTTCATGAGCTGCTGAGAATCGTCCCCCAGGCATAGCAGGAACAACGGCAAAGCTTGTATATTTAAGATGCATTTGAGTTACCTTACCATTAAAATACACCACCACCAGACAGTGCTCTAGGCGGAAGGCTGACATCAGTGTACAAGGACAGTCCCTTCTGGACATCTCGCTCCTGGGTAGAAATCCTAGAGACTTCCTTTAAGGACAGAAATCCAAAGAGCTACAATAAGCCTTTTAAATTCAGCACAGCAAACAAAAAGCAAACAAACAAAAAATGACAGGAAACCCCTGAGGCACTGATGAGGAACACAAGGTCTCCCCTTGAGTCCACTACCCCTCACAAGACTTACTCAAAATTACTCAGTTGCTTACTCAAAAGCAATAACCAACAAGCCATGTACCCTTGGGGAAGCCCTTGTCCTTCTGTGCCGCTGGTGGCATCCCACCATTACTCTGGGAGTCCACACAAATTCAGAAGTACACTTAGTCCTGCGGCAGTCATTACCTATGGACCCGAACTCCTCCCACACCCCAGAAGTGGCTGTCGGTCGTCTGGCAGTCATTCTCCACAAACTGCAAGCCCTCCATACCTAACCACCTCCCTAGTGACTCAGTGGAAATGAGCTGGACCACAACAGAAGTGACACTGCCCGGCCCGGTCACACAGATTAGACCACAAACGGTGGTTACAAGACAGAAAATGCAACACAAACCACAAGGACAGCAAAAAAACAAGCAGAAGACACATCACACAAAAACCAAAGACCCCTATCCAAACCCTAAAAACGCAAGCAAGCTACAAAAGGACTTTCCAAAAAAAGGACCACCCAGAACACAACATAAGGCAAAACCAACCTAACCCCAGGAACCCAGCGCTTGCAAACCCAGATCCTGACCATAACAATAACATGCTTTAATCCTAAGTCGCGTAAACTCCCATAACCCTCAAACCCCATAACCCTAGCAGGCTGGAACCCTAGCGCCCCATATCCCTAGCACATTGTAGCCCCAAGATATCAAAACATTGAACACAAACTCCCTGGAGGTCTCTCTCTTCAGGTGGCCCCAGATCTCAGACACCACAACTCTGAAGTGGGGGTGCCCACCGTGCCCAAGTGGAAGATCCACCAGGACAGCACCAGCATCCATCTTCACATCATCCGTCACGCCCTGAAAAAGTGCCCAGGCTGGACACTCCTGGGGAGAAAGGCGGAGGCACTCGGAGACTTTGAACCGGCCAGCCATGGCCACAGGGCTTCAGCTCATCATGTCTGTGTCAGAGCCACCAGGCAGGTGACCCCGTCCCCCCTGCGAAGACCCCTTGGGGTAGCCGTACCCAGCACCAGCTGGCTGGATACGGCCTTTGCTCTATGGGGAGGTGCTCCCTGGGAGCAGGGTCTCTCACGGGGGAACTCACAGCTCACCTGGGCTGCTCTGCGGCCACCGGACGCCTTTGCTGTCAGGTGGCTCTCAGCACCTCTCTGCCAACGGCTGTCACGTCCCTGCAGGACGCTCTCCAGCGCACGGTCCGTCTCCACTGGGTCTCCCTGGGGACAAAGATCGGAAGGGAGGGATGGGGTTTGCTCTGTCCCCGTTCCCAGGGTGCTTCAGGAGAGACCTGCCACCCCCAAATGAGCTGTCTGACGTGGACACCACAGACGAGCTGCAGACGTGGGTCAGCACGGTGGCGGGGAGTGGGCAAGATGTCCTGCGGAGCCCCCGGTGCTGGCGGAAAGCAGAGCTGGAGACAACGGGGAGAAGCCCCAGGCAGCCGGCAGCTGGCGGTGGGGCCTGGCAGGGAGCAGCGCCCGCAGAAATGCCCGGCTCCTGGAGCCTCGGCCCCAGGGCTGCAGCCTCGGCACCTCCTGGGGCTTCGCTGGGAAAAACCAGGCAGGGGTGACCCTGACAGCCCGCACACGTACCTGGCCCCGGGATCTGGCAGCCTGTCCCTGTGCCCATCGCTGCCACGGGATCCAGGAAGCAGCGCCCCAGCCCTGGCGTGGCCCTGAGCCGCCTCTCAGGCCAGGCAGCAGGAAGCCGCGCCCCATGGCATGCTGGGAGCTGTAGGCCCGGGGCACGGGCTGCCGCGCGGCCATGTTGGTTCCCGGGGCATGCCGGGAGCTGTAGGCCTGGGGCACAGGGCTGCTGGGCAGCCATGTTGGTCTTGGGAGGTGCGGGCTCTGCTCCAGCTGCGGCCCAGCTGAGGTGAGGACAGGCATGCAGGTGGAGCTACCGAAGAGGAAGGGAGGAGAGCACAGACGGACAGAGAAAGAAGTGCTTGAACTGTAACATTTGCCTGGCAGTGCAGAGAGCGGGAGCTGCGGTGAGTCCCAGCCCCTCGGGGCCGTGTCACCCCTCTTCTGCATCGCAGTCCCTCCCAGCCCCCCCCTCCCATTTCCCTCTGTGTCATTTTTTTCACTTCCCCATACCTCTCTTCTTCTGTTGCTGTGTTCTGCTCCCCGTCCTCTCTTCTCCAAGTCCCTCTTTCCCTGTCGCTCTACCTGCCCCTGTCTTTTTCTTGCTGCCCCTCCCTCCTGCTCCCTGTCCCTCTTTTTGCCTTCCTCTGTCTCTGCCCTGCAGCACATTGCTGTTGTTTCTTCTCTGTCTCTTTGTCCTGGTCTGCATCCCGCTCTGTTTTTCACAGTCTCTCTGGCCTGTTCCCTGTCCTGCTTTGTCTCTCTCTGCCTGTATGTCCCGCTCCCTGTCCTTGTCTTCCCTTCTCCCTCCTTCTGCTTCTCTCTCTCTCTGCCTCCCCCCCCGCCCTGCTCACTGTCACTGCGGTTTTCCATGCTGTATCCCACTGTCCCTGTCCTTCTTCCTGTTCATCTCTCTTCTGTCTCTCTCTGCTGCTCCCTGACCCTTCCCCTCCCTGCTTCCTCCATCTCTCTGCAGGGCTCCTCATCCCTATTTCTCTTGATTTCTCCAGCTCTCTAGCCTTTTCCCCATACCTTTCTTTCTCTCTCAGCTCCTCTATCTTTTCTCTCATCATATTTTTCTCTTTCTAGTCCACTGTCCTTCTCCCCGTCAACTGAAGCTGAGTGACCAGGTGTCCCTGGGCTCTGGTATTTCCTTAGCATTGCCCTAGGGAAGATCTGTGGTTTTAGGGCTAGGGATCATTTAGGAGCTGGTCTCCTTACGTAGGCAGCGGAGCTAGGCATAGTTAAAGCAGAGGTTGTTCTCAGCTGGTGCTCTGTGCGTCCTGTTGAAAGAGCAGGCTGTGGGCCTTATTTTGAAGGAAGGTTTCTTGTTCTGCGCTTATTGCTCCTCGGGACGCTGCACAGAAGTGGTGGTGGGGTCTGGAGAGACAGATGGGACCTGCTGTGATTCCTAGTAAATGTGAACTTGAACGAGACCAGACTGACTGCATATGGTTTTCTTCTCAGCTCCAACTCCAACCTACGTGCTCGGCGCTAATGAAAAAAGAGACCCTGAACTGCAAATGAGCAGACGTCACTCACTTAGGTCACCGTGCAGTTGGTCTGTGATAAGGGATGTGTACTTCCATGACGGTGCTTTCGTGAACGTTCTCTGGTCTTGCCGCTTCAAAGCCCTCCCTTTTTCCAGAAATTTTAAGATGGCATTTCTTATTCTGGGGTTCAGGCTGGAATTGGACTTAATGTTGAACAGCTGATATCATGGGCTCCGTAAAATGTGAGAGAGAACCCTGCTTTGTTGTTGTTGTTGTTGTTTTCTAACACGCCCTAAACTTTGCTAAGCAAAGGGAGGAGTGGTTGCAAGAGTCTGTTCTTTGAGAGTGACGTATTCCTGTAGCGTGCCTGTCTTTGTATGGTGAAGGTTTCCTACCTGCAGTATGATTTTGCTGAGCTGTGAGGCTGTATTGGCGTAGCAGAGGTAAGAAGTGGCGTCTTTAAAGGTCATGCAACTGTAGCAAAACTAGCGGGAGAAGCTAGTTCCTTCCCTGACAAAACTAGTAGCAAGTAAAAGCATTTGCTATTGGCTTTTTTATGCAATGTTCACACAGAGCTTTTGGTATTGATTGATTTTTGGGAAGCAAGACAGCAGTGAGGAAAGAAAACTGGGGCTTCTTCACCGTAGGCGGGGTTCAAGCCTTTGCGCTAGAACAGGTCTTCACTAGAGTTTACAAAAAGAGAAGATGAGCTGTCTGTAAGGAAAGTTTCAGTAGAAGTAAGGCTAGATTTGCAGAATTTGGTCCTCCGTATCTGTTGCAAATAAGAGATGACTTGGCAGTGTTTACATCTGAAGTGCATGCCGGTGTGTTAATGCAGGCCGTCGAGGTCTTTTCAGGGGTACTTCTGGACTGCAGGTTGCGTGCGTGGGGGGCACCATGTCCCAGGATGAGCCAGTTTTAGCTCAGAGGATGTGACAGAATGGCAACCATCTTTGTGGTGGACCCCTGTCATGGTTTAACCCCAGTCGGCAACTAAGCACCACACAGCCGCTCACTCGCCCTCCCCCCAGCAATGGGATGGGGGAGAGAATCAGAAGAGCAAAAGCAAGAAAACTCACGGGTAGAGATAAGAAGAGTTTAATACTTGAAATAAAATAATAATAGCAATAATAGTAATCCTAGTAACAGTAATAATAGTAACACCAATAATACCATAATATTACCAATAATAACACCAATAATAACAATAATAACAATAATAATAATAATAACAACAACAACAATAATAACACCAATAATAAAAATAGTAATAATAACAATAATAACACCAATAATAATAATAATAATAATAATAATAAATAATAATAATTTGTAATTAAAACGAGAGAGAGAAAGAGACGGAGAGAGGATCAAGAATAAGAACCCCAATCCTAACACTAACACCAAACCCTCACCCTAACTCGAACCCCTAACACTACCCGTAAACCCTATGCATAACACTAAGACCTCACCCTTACCCTAAGCCTAACACCGAAACCTAACCCTAAACCTGAACCCCAACCCTAAACCGAACCCTAACCCAAATGCTAACCCTAACCGTAAACCTAACCCTAACTCTAACCTTAACCCTATCCCTAACCCTAAACCCGAACCATCCTAAACCCAACCGTAAAACTAATGCTAACCCTAAGCCTAACCCTAACCCTAAACATAACCCTAACCTTAACCCTAAACCTAACCCCTAACTATAACTCTAACCTTAACGCCTAACCCTAACGTTAACCCCTAACCCTAATGCTAACCCTAACCCCGAACTCTAGCCCTAATCCTGAACCCTAACCCTAACCCTGAACCCCAACCTAACCCTAACCCCTAAACCTAACCCTAA